>NC_077227.1:42763008-42836131 GCF_027887165.1 Monodelphis domestica
GAGATAATCAGTGCAAAAATGGTCAGAGAGAGGAGACCGAATGATATGTAGGGAGAAGAGCAAATAGCCCAGAGTGACTGGACTGTGGAGTGTTCCCCATAAAGAAATGAGTCCACTTCTGTATTGACTAATGTGTCAAATACCTACTTGGCCAAGTCCACCTTCAAGGTAACACTCATAAACCTAAAGGAAGGGGGTCAAGCATAAGGAAGTGAAGACCAGAAAATTAGGTCCCAGGGAGATAAATGAATTGCCCAAGGTCACATAATTAATTCATGACAAAATCAAGATTTGAATTCAGATCTTCAGTTTTATCATCTATAAAATGAAGGAGTTTTTGATGACATCTAAAGTTGCTTCCAGCTCTAAAACTAGTGTCCTTTCATTCTAAATCCTGTTGTTCTTTCTGCTATACAATATGACTGTCTTGGTAAGAACTTACATTTATCTGGTAATACCCAGAGGTCCATGCATTTGGGCACTCACAGGTGCCTTGTTTCTGAAATTCTGACATTAGAAATTTATTCCTTTGGGTAGGCACTGGCCTCCCTTGGCTCCTCTTTAAAAATGTATTTAATGGATTTCTTGCCAAGAGAACCCAATCATTACAAATTTGTGCAGTGTTCTCTGACTGAAATAATCTTCATGTAGACTGAGGACAACTATTCTGTGACTATTCCTGATCTATTTGTCAAATAGGGGCTTGAGCCAGCACTGAGTGTGTATTCATAGAGCTCCAAGGACCAAAACTTGACCTCATTCCTCCCCAGCTGTAATCAAGTAAGGAGGAAAAACTATTGTAAGCTTCCATCTGGGCATTTGATGGTGAACTATGGCATGGACTCTTGTTTCTAGACCCTTAGTGCCTCTCCTAATCTTTTAAATTTTCTCTTACAACATTGTGAGGCTCATAGGGTTGCAGCTTATTCCATTCTATCTCCATTTTCATAGAAGAGCAGGAAAGATCAGAAGCAAGCAAGAGCATGGCAATGGGCTTTGGGACTAAGGACCAAGTGAGAGAGGGCATTAGCTCTTTCCCCACTTGGAGGCTCAGAGCAGTTACTTCTCCTTATCCCTATGCACCCAGAAATGAAATAAACGAAGTTCAAAATCCCATGCAGATTCAGTTTTAGCTCAGCACCCAACCAAAATGTCCCTCTTCAAGACTAAACAGTAAATAGGCAATCTAATTTCAGTACTTAGTTTGGTCTATGTCCAAGACCAGCCTGATCTGTTGTCTACTGACATCAAAGCCCATAGGGGCCAACTACACATTGCTGTTGAATGAAGATGAGGAGGATGGAAATGCCAAAGACAAAAGGTTTGAGGAACTGACCAACATTTTCTGCACCATCCACAATGCCATGAAAATTTAGAATGTCACTAAATATCTTGAGGAATTTGAGTTCCTTGAAGGCATTTGGAAAGGCCAAGAACATTGTGGACAATGAGGGTGCCCTTCAATTCTGCATCTGGATCTTGGCCAATCTGGAGGGCTATATCAATGAATTATAAGAAGATTAAAAAGGGAAATAAGGATGGGACAGACCAAATTCAGACAAGTATAGTCCTCTGCCACATTTACATCCATGCCTTTCTCTCTCACTGGTACCAGGTTCAGGATCTCATGCTTATGAGCCATCCGAAGGACAACATTCAGCATATAGAATAATCATGCCATGGTGCAGTTGGGCATCTATGCCTTCTTCCAGGCCCTAACCAAGTATGTACACAATGCCCTCTTGGACATTCAGTTTAGTGGCTGTGTTAAGGGGCTTCTGAGGCAGGGTCTACAACTCAAGGAGCCTTCAGGAGAGGCACCACAGCAGGAAAAGGGGAAGCATTGATGCCAGGAACACTTTCTACTTGTGTATCAACCTTGGTTGCTTGAATGTATTTAATTGGTATCTGACATGCTTCTGGAGACCCTGCACATGGCAACCCAAGAAAGTGATGCCCAGAGGCATATAACCAACAATCAGTCTACCACCAACTGTGAGTAAGTAGCAGTCCTTGTGAATCAATGAATAAACGTGTAGTAGCAGCTTCTAAAGCCATATAGAAGGTTGGCTGAAAAACTTGCCACATTATTCATGAGAATTATTGTTATGTATTAAATATTAATTAAATTCAATTAACCCTCATCCTCATATTATATCAGTAATAGAATATGATTGCTATAAATTAATCATTCTCATTATTAGTGAAAAGATGAATGGAAAAGTCTGAGATTTATTCCCTTGAGACGGAGTCCTTACCATGCTATATAGAAAAATCCAAGAAAGTCTACTTTTGCCCTACATTAGTGTCTAGGACTCCATTAACAAGGATGTGTTGCCTGATAGGTTCCATCTGAATCTGCCCACTGTTCCTTCCATAAATGACAAAATAATCATCAGTGAGGAGCTCATGGCCTCTCTGGACCAGGCAGCAGAGACAGGGATGGTACATGGCACAGAGCCCACATCCCAGCAAAGCCAAGTCACTTGGTGGAATACAATGGGCATGTCTTTGATCATAAGCAGGGAATCCAAGGAGGCTATTTTAGAGACCAGAGAGACATCCACCAAAAAAATGAGGGAGGTTCCAGGCATTGGGGAGGCTACTACTAGCAGCAGTCACAGATTTCCTACTGACCTCCTCCAGGCATGCAGCCTCTGAAATAAAATGTCCATCCAGAGTAATCAAAAGTCTGTCTAGTAATGACACCCACCTGGATGGCTTTAGAAGATGCTACTACATGTTCACTCATTGATTCACACGGACAGAACAAGGGCTGTTAATTGCCTTCCCACTGTTGGTAGTGAGACTGTTTGCTTGTTATGTGCCTCTGGGCATCCCTTTCTTGGGTTGTCATATAAGAGAACATAGAAAAAGGCATGGAATACCTGTGTGGACTCCACAGTTGAAATGAGAATCAATCACAGATAGAATATCCTACTTGTGTTCTCACTAGTCAGTCCCTAGTTACCTGTGAGCAGTCCTAGGAGGAGCTACATGAGTGGGAAAGCTTTCCTCCTTGCCACAAAGACAATTTGGGAGTGTGGCATGTTATGACTAAGGGTCAGGGAAAGGATGAGATAAGGGGGTAGAGGAGAGGGCAGAATTAAGGAGATATGGAGTAGATAGATGACTTTGAGGGAAAGCTTGTTGGGGAGTCAGCCGTGCCAAGCATGTGAACAAAAAGGACTCCAAAAGAAAATCTCCCTTGAGTAACCTCAAAATAGAAGCTCCCACTAGGGAAAAAGCAGGATTATTTGGGCTCTCTTGCTGGCTGACCAACACTTATCATAGTTCCTTGCACATAGTAGGCATTTATTGATTGATTGGTTGATTGAATGTACCTGGACATCAGGTAATTAAATTATTAAATTAAATAAAATTATTAGAATCATAAATTGTTAAACTTATTTAAATTATTTAAATTGCAATTACATTATTTCAGAATTAGACAACCCAACTCTTATTTTGTAGGCTAAATTCAACCCAGAGAAGTGACATTATCTTATTATAAATCACCCAGCGGACAGACGTTAGTTTTCTGCTGACAAGTCCCATTTCATGGAATGCAGAAGACTCTGTGTTTAATCCAAAATTGTAGCATATGGATATGGCATATCCTAATAGTCAGGCTGTCACTAAGTATCCAGTCTGGCCCTCTCATTTGATAGCTGAATGAACTCATTCCTGAACAGGTCTTCTCCCCATTTCTCTGGATGTTGACCAGAGAAATGTTGACATTGCTTGTGTGTGTGTGTGTGTGTGTGTGTCCTTCAAGAGCAGTAGCTATTTCAAGGGATCAATCTCTTTTCTGTTGTTATACCACCCAGATCACCTGGCACCATCTCTGCCTGTGAGCTTTAAACATTAAGCTTTAAGTACCTGCCATATGCTACTGCCTTTTGCAGAAATCCCTGGGTTGTCTTTCTCTATTTTTGCTGAAATAAACCCATGCAGTAGATCCACTCTGATCAGCTTAATTCCACAAACTTTGTGCACCTTCTTGGGGAAACGAGATGCTGGAAGGGGGGGTGGTGATAAAGGTGATGGCGTGGGACAGAGGATGGGAGAGTCAAGGAATTAGGGTACTTTTGAACCTAGAAAGGTATGGTGTTGGGAAAAGGGCAAAAATCTAGCAGTTGTCATAGGAATTCTAGACTTTCCTCTGCCCTTAATGCCTTAGTATGATCTTGAACCAGTGACTTTGACTTCCTAAGACTTAGTTTATGTATTTGTAGAATGAATGATTTAGTCTAGATGACCTCTAAGGGCCCTTATGACTCTAATATTCCATAACCAATCAATCAACAAATATTTATTAAATGTTTCTAGTTAATTAAATATGTTATTAAATATATTAAATTTTAAAAAATTAAAGCAAAATAGTCCCAAGGAATTTATAATTCTACTGGAGAAGACAATATGTATGTTCTAAGTCTATACCAGCAGATGGAGGGAAGGATCCTAAAAGGATTCCTGGAGAAGATAGTGCTTGAACTATATTTAGAAATTTAGAGGGGAAAATAAAGAGGGAGGAAGTTCTTGGAATGGGTACATAGATGAGAGAAAAGGCAATGCTATGGAGAGAAAAAATAAGAAAGCCAGTATGATTGTACCATAGGGTGCATGAAAGGGGATAATATAAAAGGAAATATAATGGTGAGATAGCACAATGGATAAAGCATTGGACTTGGAATCAGGAAGACCTGAGTTCAAATCCCTCCTCAAAAGGTGATTTTTGGGCAGTCTCAGACATTATTTCCCAGTTTGTAAGATTAGAATAATAGCATCTACTTCATAGTATTCTGCAAACCTTTAAGTGCTAGCTTTTATTATTCAATGGGAAGGGGTCCAGAAAGAAGTGAAAAGAGTTGATCAGAACTCAGGCAAGTATAAATGTGGAGAGGATTAAAAAGCAGAAAATAGAAGCAGAGATGAGGAAAAGAGAGAAGGAGAAGGGTAAAGAGAAAGTAGTAGATGTGAAGGTAGTCAGAAAGAGGAAAAACTATGACAAATCAGGGTTGTGTTGGAGCTAACTCTTTAGCTGGATTTTAAACATTCAGTGTCAACATCTCAGAAATGGTTAAAGGCTATAAATCAGAACTTGATGTCTTGTTTTCTGGATTTCTAGACTTTAAAAAATGATGAGAAAAATGCTAACAATTCAGATAAGTTTAAAAGTGTGTTTCTTTTGGAGAGCAGATTGTTAAAATTTTATCAACATACCCCTGGATAAACCATTTCTGCCTCCACCAAAAAAAAATCCTAGGTTAACTGAAAGACCTCAAACTTTCTGGGGCCAGAATAATTTAATTGTATCATTGGATTATAGACATATATGACTTATTTGACAATGAAACCTAGAAACAAATGGTGGCTAGAGCTTTGTACCCAACAGGGGTTCTAGGGATCCTGGGGAAACTTGAGAATCATGGAATTTTAAAAGAAAATGAGTCTAAGCAGAAAAGATGATTATTGCTGGTCATAGAGACATCTGTTGAGAAAGTTATAGCACTGGGGCCTTGTAGTCAAGCTGATTTGGGAAATCTGTTGCCTAAGAAAGAGAAATTCAGTTCAAGAAATTCACAGTAACCATAACATGAGGTGTCTTCAGGAATAGCTTCAACTTGGTTTTGAAGGGCAGACCAAGGGCCCAGATGCAAAGGGCATTGTTTGGCCCAATGATTACCAACAGAGTTGAGATTCAGAACCAAGGGATCTAAGTCTTGGAACCCAGGTATTACTTGGCCAATTGACAGAAATAGGAGGGAATTAGGAAAGAGAACTAGAAATTATTCTAAAATTCTGGACTTATTCTGTTCTTGCTATTTCTCTACATCCTGAAATTTGTACCATGTAGAATCCTTACATGCACAGGTATTCTGGAGCTGATTGTAAAACATTTACCAGCATGGCACTGCTTCTACATGCCTGAGCAAACACAGTAGAGAAAAGGATCTCAAAAAGGAAGTGATACTGATTTGGTGGCGAAAATCCTGATCTCTGGAGAACTGAAGATGGAAAATTACCCAGAGGGCCATCAGCACCTGGGAGCTTGCCCAGAAAATAATGATGTCATGTTTAAGGAAAAGGAGGAAGGCCAAACTGGCTGGATTGATGTAAGGATGTCCTTGGATGGAAGAGCCCTGTCAGGATTTAGCCAACCCCACCAATCAGCAACGACCCTCAGATCAGACTTCCACACTCCAGGAAACTCATTAGACACAAGTTTTACCCAGAAACAGAGAAACAGTCAAATGAAGTCTTGATCAGCCAGAATCAAGCCAGGCTGATGATGCAGGTAATTTAATCAGCTCTTTCACAACCTGCTATGAAGTCAAAGGATAGAGAAAAGAGAAAGGATGGAGAAAGGACGCATCCTGCGCTACTGGCACCTTAGCGACCTCCACTCCGCAGACATTCATGCTCTGTCCAGTTCTTTCTCCCCTCAGAAGTGGGACATTTTCCTCCTGCTCAGTGCCTCAGGCATTAATCCGAGAAGGCTGTGTCCATCTTTTGCATTCCCAGGGACCCTGCAGACTCTACAATGTAGAGTCTAGTTCTGTTGTCCAGGGAATTGGGTAAAGCTTGTCAGGACACTGAGAGTAGCTGGAAGCCTGGGACTAGTCTTACTAGACTCAGGTGAGAAAATGAGGCTCTGAAATATCCAGTCTATGATAAAGGTGAGGTCACAAAAGGGGAAACTGAGTCAGGAAACTAATGTATGGGGACTTAATCATCTACGAAGTTCCTTCAAGCTCTCAATCTATGACCTCATGTTATAAAAAAAAGGAGTGAAGAAGCAAATAGAATCTTTGCTGCCTCTGACTTCTTCTGGCCTAAGTGGCCTGCTTCCTCCATCTTTCATGGCTTCTACTAGGCCATACCTTAAAACAGATACTAATTACTCCAGTCCTGGACACAATTAAACTGCTAAAACAGAGTGGTCCTGAGCCTCCATCACTTTAATCCTGTGACCTTTGGTTGAGAGCATAATTAAGCCAATTGTCCAAAGAAATTATTTCATTACATTGCCAGATTAATCTTTTATTCACTTAGGTTGATGCCTCCATTGAGTGTGACATGGAACAGAGAGATCAGTGCCTCAGAGACAGAAGCCAGCACTTATCTTCTCTTTTGAGCCTCTACCTTCTACCTTCCCATCTCCTTGCCCAAGGTGATCAGACACTTGTCCAGTATTTTGGGATATCACTTGTATTTTTTGTACCTTCCCAACATTCTGCCTCTCCCTCTCCCAGCAAAAACAAAATCCAAAACTAGAAGGATGAAGATTTCATCCCACATGTTTTATGGAAATTTTCTGGTCCAACAAAGCCAACTTTTTTTTTAATATGAGTTTTCTTTGAGTAACCTCCTATGCTAATCCTATGGTGGTTACAATGATGGTTGAGACATGGTCCCTGCCATCAGGGAGCAGAAAGTCTAGTGGGGAAGATAAGGCATACATTCAATCCTCTCTAGCACAACTCAGAATGTAATAAATGCATGGGAAGGGTCTACAAAATCAGCAATGAGATCACCTGAAGAGAGAGAGAGATGACTTCTGACTAGGCATAGGTAGGAATTTTTCAGAGAATTAGGAAGACTTCATGGAGGAGGTAGTCCTTGATCTGGTCCCCATAAAGGATAAGGATTTCCACAGGAAAGAGAGGGATGTAAGCTCAGTTATAGAAAGGAAAATTGTACTGCTCTTATCAGGAACGGGGACCACTAGACATTTTTGAGCAAGAGAATGAGTTGGTCTGAGGTAACTGTAGCTCAGTAGTTAAAAACACTGGTCCTGGAGTCAGGAAGACCTGAGTTCAAATGCTAATGGTGTGACCTTGGGCAAGTCACTTAATCTCTAATTGCCTGACAACAGGATCCACTGTAGAGAGAAATGGCAAACCACTTCAGTATCCTTGCCAAGAAAATCCCATGGATAGCTACAGGTCATGGGTCACAGAGTCAGACACAACTGAACCACAACAACTTGAACTGGTAAGATCTACAAAGCTGGAAGGCCACTCTCCGATGGATTGAAAGGAGAGACAGAAAACAGGGAACCTGGTTAGGAGCTTTAAGTGTCCTTAAATAGGAGAAATGGTTTCCCCAAACATCTGCCTCACTTCCATTTTCTTTTCCTTATTAGAGAGTCACTTAAAGCTCTTCTCTCAGCCAAGTTGTCAAATCATGAAGAGAACAAGAAAGTCTGCTGCCTCAACCAGCATGCAGAAAAATGCCCTAGAAACCATTTTTTCTCCATATGTGCCTTCTGGGGTTCACCCTCAGCTTGGTAAGACCTGGCAGGTAACTGTAATTCCTCTCTGATAACATGTCATTTACTTCATCCCAGAAGCTCTTTCTCCTCTCTGGCAACAGAAAAGTTTCTAGGGATGGAGAAGACATTTCTTAAGCAAAGCATCATCTCTCTGTTTTTCTCTCTAGGAAGCAAAAATATCCCTGTTGGCCTGGGCCTCAGGACAAGAATCTGGGGACTAGAGTTGGAGCAGGAGCAAAAAGAAGGAGAAAAAAATGTGTTTGGCTGCATTGCTGGAGAATGGGTCCTTCAGGAAGGAAGCTCAAGGAAGGAAATTCTTGTCTACCCCGATGGATGGAAACCAAGTTTATATCCATGATGGTGGGGGGAAATGGCATTGGAGCTCTTCTCTATAGAGAGTTTGAAGTTCTGAATACTTTTTAGAAGGGGATGACAATTAGTGAGGATAATAATGCAACCTCATTCTTCTCTTCTAGTCTTAGGAAAATGGTCAGTCACAGGAGAAATGTATTTGTTGGGCAGAAGAATGAGATAGAATACTTCTTCAGGGCAAAGATAATTTTTCTTCTTATTCTTTTTTTGTTCTCTTTTCTTCTTTTTACTCTCAGCAGTTGGCACACAGTAAGAGCTTAACAAATACTCATTATATTGAATTGGCTTCTATTTAAAGGAAATGGTCTGTTTACCCAGGCAAATATGATGTTTACCCATGGAGAGAGTAGCAGGCCACAGACAGAGTCAGCCTGGCTCTCTTTTCACCACTAGCTCTAGGAAAGATGCTAATATTTCCATTTTTCAGTAGGCATGTGATCATGTGCACACATTTGGTACTCTCTTCAAAAATGTCTCCTTATCTTTTCTTTTAAACCATTTATAGGCATCTATTCAAAGTGCCAAAGACCTTCCTCCAGGAGGAAGTTTATTACTCCCAGAGTCATCTTGATTGGCTCCATCGTGACTCACAAACCACCGTGTCCTTCCACCACCCTTCAGACGTTAAAAGCTTTTTCAACAGCTATCACAAAGAGATCTGCTCTCTGGACAAGTTCTGATAAACTTATTCACATTGAGGTATAAGTGACTGATAAGATATGCCCCCTTCTCATTACTTTGAACAAAGTCAAGGTTAATTTATGATGTTTCTTTCTTTAGCCAATTAATTAGATCAGGGATTTAAGTAAGATGTGGAGGGCAAAAGGAACCTTTTAGATCTCTTGAAATCATGAATCAAAAGCAAATGACTACTGGTAACTCCTTCTCTGCCTAGTCCCTCAAGGGCAGACCTTGGTTACCTGGATTATCTGGGAAATGATGGTAAAAATTCTCCATCACAATTTTCCTTAGCCTAAACTCTGTCTTCTGGAGAGAACCTTGATGCTTCATGAAGACCCTTAACACAGGAGGGCTGAGATGTCCCATAAAGATCCTGGGTTTTCAAAATCTAAGACCCAGGACCATTTCTCTTAGAATGGGTTTCTGGCTTAAATACTAGGAAAACAGATATGTAACATCTATGAACTGGTCCTGAGGCATCCCAGGTAGAAGTTCCTTCAGGTAGAGGGAGGTATCATTTTTAAGGCACTTCCTCCATTAGAATGTAAGATCTTGGAAGTATGGATTTTTTCATGCTTTGAACTTGTATCCCCAGAGCCTAGCATGATGCCTGGCACCTAAGAAACAGTTAAAAAAATAAATACTCGTTGATTGATTGAAAGGGAATAGCTGAGTGCTGGGAAGACTGGGGAAATGTATTAGCTTGTTTTATAGAACTCTGGAAAATTGAAATTGTATTCTCTATCAAATAAAGTATTGAAAACCTGTTGGTGAGTGGAGCTGACACATCACAAAATATCAGAAAGTAAAGACCACTGGTCAAAGAGTAAGGAAGGCTGAATTCTCAGTCAGAACCTACCACTAACTCTCCATGTGGCTTAAAGTTTACTGTTATTGTTCAGTCATTTTGGTCCTGTCTCCCTCTTTGTGACCCCATTTGGGTTTTCTTTGCAAAGTTACTAGAGTAGTTTGTCATTTCTCCAGCTCATTTTTACAGATGAGGAAACTGAGGCAAACAGGATTAAATCATTTGCCTTGGTAGCACAGAAAGTAAGTGTCTGAAGCCCAATTTGAACACAGAAATGTGAATCTTCCTGACTCCAGGGTTGCCATTCTATCCACTGGGCCACCTAACTGTCCCTTGGAGAAGTTATTTAGCTTTTCTTTCTGAACTTGAGATTCCCCCCTCTGTAAGAAGAAGAGGTTGAACTTAATGCTAAGATTCATTCAAGGTGTACAAAGAAGTTTGGGACATCCTTCCTATCTATGCCCAGGACTTGAGTGCAACCACTCCATTTACCACAGAGAATCTTGGCATATTTGCTCCCAAACTTAGAAGTTTCTAATTGAAAGGAATCTTGGAGATCACCTAACCCAATCCCCTCACTTTACAGAGGAAGCTACTGATGAAAGGATTCACATTTTTCCCTTCCCAACCCCACTTCCTTTGGGTTTCAAAGTCTCCATATTGACTCATCATCATCATTTTTGCCTATAAGGATGTGGTGACCAAATATTCCCTGCCCCATAAGGGCCATTCCTCAAGCAGATTCCAAATCCAGAAAAACTAAACCAATTCCCATCAACTAGTCACCAACATGACTGGAAAGAGTTTGACTGTGAACCAGTCTCTAGGGTTTCTAACTCTACTATGTCGCTATCAACACCTTTATTCTTGATGGACATCTCTCCCTTAAAAAACCATACTTGGATTCCCAATTTTTGGTTGAATGCATTTCCAAGGTTTAAACTTCTAAATAAGATGCTCGTCCCTGAAATCTGCCATTTTTGACTTTGCCTCTTACACGTCCCTTATGTCTCCATGACAACAGAGAAAGGAATATGAAAATACACTCGCATGAACTAAAACAGTAATTTTGGTACCGATCTGCTCCCAGATTTCATTTCAATTATACATTCAGAAACGATGTTAGTAAAATGGGTAGGAGGGAGGGTTGGGATTGTGTTTTAGTGGTTTTTGACAGTCACATTCTTTTTATTTATCTAATTTAAGAAAGGGAAGACATTACCTGTGGAAAGGAATTCAAGCTCTAAACCACCTCAGAAACCAATGAGGTAAGTTTAACCAGAAGTCAATAAAATGGGGATAATATACATAATATCTCCCTCACAGAGTTGTCGAAGACATAAGGCTCTTCATAAACTTGAAAGGTTTATATTTATGTCAAGTATCTTGATCCTTCTACTCCTTGGGTCATAGTAGTTCATAGGATCAAAGGTTTAGAGTGGGAAGGCTATGGAGACCAACCCCTCATTTAATAAATGTGGATGCTGACATATAGAGAGGTTAAGGGGTTTACCCGGGATCACACAGCCTCTTCTTCCTGCTGGGCTGAATTAGATTAAACTGGACTGAATTTTGGGCTTAGAGAAACCAGAAAAGTCAAACTTCATTTCTGTTATATACTGAATGACTATGTTCAAATCACTTAATCTCTACATGCCTTTGATAGCTCTTTGGAACTTCCCTACTAAAGTCATCTGTGTTAGTGGAGTGTTCCCCACACTGATGAAATTGCAGAGCCTTTGCATTTGGCTACTACAGTGTCAACTTCCCCATAAGGATCTCACCTAATTTTTTATGACTTCAAGGCCTCCTTTTTATAGAACATGAGAACTGGACAGTACCCTAGAGATTATCTAGTCTAGCCCCTTCATCTTCCTTATGAATCTGTTGCCATCCTTCATGTTCTTCTGTAACCAGACAGAAGCAATGGCTCTTTGCATTTCTGATTCCATGGTGAGGGACATGAAAGAGAACATTCTTTCTGTAACAAATAAGAGATAAGCCATGCTCTGCACTAACTGGATCTGGAAGGAAACAAAGATAATTCAGCTAATTCCATTTTGGAAACTTTTATCTAGCCACATTCCTACCATATAGCAACTGTGCAATTGATTTTTTGAATCCAAATCTAGGACTTTTCATTTGTTCCTACTAAAATTTATTTTATTAAATCTGGCCATCTCCTCTAAGATTTTTTTTTGTATCTGAATGCTGTCATTCAATATATTAGCTATTCTTCCCATATTTCTGTACTCTAAATCTGATAAGCATTACATGTATGACTTTCTGAATGTTATCAGTAAATTTGCTACACACCTTTAAAATACATATGTATATATACATATTTTAATTGTTCAACTGTTACAGAAGAACCATACCCCCAAAAAAGAAAGATCACACAATTCTCAAAATGAGAGGCAAATGCCAACTATGTCACATAGCAAATCAATCATTTTTTTACATCTGTAACATATGATCATTGAAGACAATTAGATGGCTCATTGGATAGAGTATGTCTTGGCATCAGGAAGACTTGAGTTCAAAATTGAGTTTGAACAAAAAGTCCAAAAGTGTCTGATTTCAGACACTTACTAGCTGTGTGGCCCTGGACAAGTCACATAACCCTATTTGCCTCAGTTTCCTCATATGTTAAATGAGCTGGAAAAGAAATGACACACACTTCAGTATCTTTGCCAAGAAAATCTCATAAGGGATCATAAAGAGTCATACACGACTGAACAATAACAACAACAAAAATATATGATAATTATAGATCCATGTGCTTTTAAACTCATCATTTTCCCTCCTTCTGCTTCAATTTGCTAATGTGAAAGATGAAAGTACCAATGAAGAAAGGAGCAAATGTATTTTCTTCCTTTCATTGGAAAGGTGGGAAACTAGGCATTGAAGGTTCCATATGTTTTTAGTTGTAGTGAATGTGCGGATTGGCTTTGTTGAACCAATTTTTAATAACTGGTACAAGGGAAAGCTCATTGGGTGGTTGGGGAGATGGGGTATATATGGGAAATTAACATGATAAAAACAAGTCATCAATAAAACAAAAAATAAAAGAAATGAAGGAATCAAATCTCTCAGGTCTCTAACAGCTCTCAAATTCTATGAATATAGGAGACTTTTTTCCCCTGGAGTTCACTTAAAAGTATTGATTATAAGAGCTAGTAAAAAGCTGAAATTAAGCCTGGAGGTAACAGCCCCCTCAGTTGAGCCCCCTCGATCTGTAAATCTTTGCTGCTATGAGTCAAAGGCACTTGACAGTATTACGATCAATAACTAATTTCACTTGGCTTGTAGGAGGTAAATTGAGCACAATACTGAAGACAAGAGAATTATTTTTCTAATGTCATTATTCTACCACTTGCTAATGTCAGTAGTCTTCTAGAATAGGAGCATGAGAGAAGGTCAATCAGTCAGTCAGTTAACACACATTTATAAAATGCTTACTATGTGCCAGGGTCTGTGCCAAAATAAGGCGATGAGATATCCCAATTTGGCTGATACATTGGTGGTTTTCAATGCTGGGTGAAAAGAAAACTTCTTTGACATGGTGGGTCCTATGATAGCCTCCCTGTACATGAACTGTGAAGTACTAGGTATTGCTTCATGAATTTCCAGGGCTAAAATTAAGCTCTTTGGAAAGAATCCTCCATTGCCTCATCATGACACGAAGGTAAGTCTGGGCTCTCAGAGACCACATCCTTGGAATACTCTCTGGAAAGCCCTACAGAGGAGGAAGAAAGGGTTTTTGTTCAAATCCAGTGATGAGATATCTGCCTTTTGACTGAAAAACCAGCCTCGTTAAGTTTGGAGAAGACCATTTCTGGGTGGGTAGAAGGAGAGTGATTGTTTTTTCAGGCATAGCAATTCTTGAAGATCATCTGTCAAATCTTAGAGGGTTATGGATGTCTGATGGAAGAAGGAATCTCCATATAGATTAAAATCATAGACCCTCAAAAAGCTGAAGTAAGAAAAATTTGTATGTAACAAGTCTGGCATGGTGTATTTGACTGGGAGCCAAGAAAACTGGGTTCTAATAATAAATCTGCCACTTAGAAGTTAGGTAGGTTTTCTATCCAGGTATCCCTGACTCTAAAGCTATTCTCTATCAACACTGACTCTCTTATAAATATGTGTGTGTAAAAATAAGCATGTTTTAAGTTTCTGTTATGTACCAGGCACTTTGCTAAGTACTAAGGATACAAAAAAAAAAAAAAACAACCCAACACCCTAAAAGACAGAGCCTGCCCTCAAAAAGCTTACAATCTATGTATGTACACACATAGCATGTACACATAATACTTCTAACAATATTCCCCCCATTGGGATAGTCTAGAGATACTTCTTCTAGGAGAGTTGTGATGGTATGTAATAGAAGTACCTTGGAAAGCACTCAGACATTCTGTGATTGTTTCCAGTCAACAGACTATAAGGTGAATGGGAAAGTCTTTGTTTGGCTGTAGAGTCCTTCCAAAAGGATAACCAGAGCCTCAGCCATTTTCTTCTGACTGCTGTCTTAGTAGAACTCCTTCCCTCATGACACCCAGTGAGAGACAATGCTGTGAGAGAAAAGGTCTTGGGTTCTCCCCTCCAAAGTCAATGGTTGACTTGGGAAAAGAGATCGACACTTTTTGCTTGACTGAGCGTTTGTTCCTTTCTGATTTAGGTGGTAGGTCTGGAGATTCCAACCCTATGAGTTGGCAGAAGTCAGGAGAATGGCATATCCACATCTAGGTTTTGTAGCCTGCCCAGCATCAGTGCCCCAAGGAGCAAGGAGTGACTTTTGGAAGTGACTTCCAGGACGCTAGCCCAGCAGTAGTTGAGATAAGGATTCCTTCAACAATTGTGCCGGGGGCAGCTGGGTGGCTCAGTGGATTGAGAGCCAGGCCTAGAGATGGGAGGTCCTAGGTTCAAATCTGGCCTCAGACACTTCCCAGCTGTGTGACCCTGGGCAAGTCACTTGACCCCCATTGCCTAGCCCTTACCATTTCTGCCTTGGAGCCAATACACAGTATTGACTCCAAGACGAAAGGTAAGGGTTTAAAAAAAAAAAAGAACAATTGTGCCACATCTGGACATGGAACTGGAGGGGTCAATGCTGCCATGAGCCTATGACATTAGAGAAAAGAGAATTTGATTCTCCATGACCCTCACCCCATCTAGGATACTCCTAGAATACTGAGGGGGATATGGCACTCCTTTCTCTAGTGTAAAGAGCCAGAACACCCTTGTTCGAAAAATATTTATCTATATGGTATATATGAATGCAAATATAATATGATAATAGATTTAATGTGGGAAGAGCCCAATCCAACCACCTCATAGTGAAGATGAGAAAACAGAGGATGAAAAGATTTACTTAAAGTCAAATAAATAGTAAGTTACAGAAGCAGGATCCCTCAAGAGGATATCTGAAGACTTTCTATGCTTACCACTTTTGTCACCCCCCTCCATTGTTGGGATCCCAACAGCCTTGGAATTCTTCTCAGAATATTTTCAAATGCATAAATGCAAATAGACAAGAATTACAAAAGAAGCCAATTATGTTGAAATAATTATGAAAAAATATATATTTTTAAAAAACAAGTTTATGGAGGGGGCAGCTGGGTAGCTCAGTGAATTGAGAGCCAGGCCAAGATCAATCCTGGGTTCAAATCTGGCCTCAGACACTTCCTAACTGTGTGACCTTGGGCAAGTCACTTAACCCTCTTTGCCTAGCCCTTATCACTCTTCTGCCTTGGGACTAATACACAGTATTGATTCTAAGATGGAAGGGAAGGGTTTAAAAACAAAACAAAACAGGTTCATGGACCTCAGGCTAAGAACTCCTAATAATTTTCATGTCCCTTCCAACTATAAAAGGCTATGATTCTAGGGAGGTTATGTGTGATGGACTAAAGGGAAAAACTGATCTGGGAGTCAAGAGACTTGGGCTCAGCCCTATCTTAGTCACTAGCTAGTTCGGTGATGCTGGGTAAATTACAGTCAATGTGGGTGTCAGTTTTCTTCTCTGAACAATGAAAATATTGAACTTGATCATCTTTAAAGTCTTGTCATTGCTGGCATTTTAAAACTCAAAATCATTTTATCTTAGTTGCAGGCGTCTGATGGTCAGCCATAGGGCAGGAGTGAAAAAGTAATGGGAAAGTCTAGAGTATCTCCAGTGGCCTTGGCTTGTCATTAAGAACTGGAATACCGAAAAGTGGTGGGGGCTGTGTGTGCGAGGGGAAACGAAGATCTCAATTACTGCAGCGAGTAGAAATTTTAAGGATCTGAATTAATAATCTGGCCAATTTCTCCCCTGTTAAATGTTTTATTGAAACCTTATTCAAAGAATAATTCGCAGCATGTAATTAAAGATAGAGAAAGATTCCCTCCATCCATTTATCCTGGGGAGGGAATGAAGAGGGGTTGAGTTTAAGTTATAAATGGGTAATTGTGTATTTAGGAGAAGACCTACTGGAATTTTGTAATAAAGAGGCCCAGAAAGTTAATTACAAACAAAGCAAAAATGTCAAGTAGCTGGGGATGGGGCAGCCTTTGACTGGAGCCCAGTGATGTCGAGACTTCCCATGTGTGTACTAGAAACAACCTATGGAAACCTTTGGAAACTGTAGCTTAGATGCCAGAGCCTAACCCTGAACAGCCAAATGAATTTTAGATCAGAAAATCAGTTTAATCAAACAGCTCCTTTTGCTCCAGTCCAGGTGGGCATTTAATTTAATTTAGTTTATTAATTAATTTATTTGTTTCAAAACCCTTACCTTCCATCTTAGAATCAATACTAAGTATTGGTTCCAAGGCAGAAGAGCAGTAAAGGCTAGGCAATGGGGGTTAAGAGACTTTCCCAGGGTCATACAGCTGGGAAGTGTCTGAGGCCAGATTTGAACCTAGGACCTCCCATCTCTAGACCTGGCTCTGAATCCACTGAGCCACCCAGCTGGCCAAAGAGAAATTTCAACTGTGTGCTTGGAGAATAGACCCACTTCATTGGGAAGATTAGGAAAGGGTTCACAGCGGAGGGAATTCCCTACAGTAGGGTCTTGAGCCTCTGAGGACTTTCTTCCTACCGATCTGACTCAGTCTTCCCCACAGCCATTGCTGGATTATTTCCATCATCTCACACAATCCGTAAGCATGAGGTGCCTCCAAGGTTCCGTCATTGTCCCCTTGTCTTATCTCCCTCTGTTTTTTCCCCTGATGAGCTCATCTGCTCCTTCACAGACGCCATTATGTCTAGTCCTAATCTCTCTTCTGAACTCCAGTCCCATATTGCCAGCTGTCTGATGGACATTTCCAAGTAGCTCCATCAAACCCCAAAGGTCCTTCCTAAACCCATCCTTTCTACAAGCTTCCCTGTTTCTGTTCAAGGTACCATCATGCTCCTCAGGCACTCAGACATTCAATCCCAAATATCCCTCAATATGCACTGTCTCCAAAATAGCTTTTGTTTTTCCCCCTGTCTGCCTCTGTCTGTCTGTCTGCCTGTCTTTTCCCTTACAACCTCATTCAGGTTTTTATTGTCTCCTGCCTGTCCTATTGCAAAAGCTTTTCCATTGTTCTCCCTGCTAGACATATCTCTGCTCTGCTGTCCTTCCCCCACCAAGCTGCCAAAGTGGCATTCCTAAGACAACGGTTTCACCAAGTCACTCTCCTGCTCCATAAACTCCAGTGTCTTCCTTTTGCCTTTAGGATAGAGTGCCAATTCCTCTGGTATTTAAAACCCCTCACAACCAGTCCCCAAATTACTTTCCAGATGGGTTCCACCATACTAACTTTCACATTCTTTACAATTCACTCCCAAAGGACTTCTGGCTGTTCCCCGATCATTTCCCACTTCCATACATTTGCCTAGTCTGTCCTTCAACCCTGGCTGTATTCCCTTTCACTCCTGTCTTTCAAAATCTTCCCTCTTTTCAGCTCTCAGTTCAGTGTCATTTCCTCTGTGAATCCTTCCCTGGTCTTGACTGTATACTCTCCAAGCACATTATTGGGATTTCTCTTTAGTCCACATGTCTCCATTGGTATTACAACAGTCTATGAGCTTGGCTTGCTCCATTCCCCCTCATACAAACCTCATCACCCATCTCAGGTGGGATGTAAGCTCCTTGAGGGCAGGGACTGGCACAATAGCACCAACCACAGGGCTTTGTACAGAGTAGGTAGTTAATGTCAAATTTGTCAAATATGAATTGCGTTAATTCAAACCACTCATTGTAGTTAATAATATACTCCAGCATCCTTTTTCCTTGTGGGGCATCTAAGCTTCAACACTGGCAACTGGATGGGGCAAGGGTTCTATGAATTAAAAATAGTCAATATATGCAAGTGTTTTACAATAATAATGAACATTTATCTAGAATTCTAATGGTTTGCAAAGCACTTTACTTGTTATTTCATTTGATCTTCACAACAACCCTGTGGTGGAGGTTCAATTATTGTTCTATGTACAAAAGAGGAAACTGAGGCCAAGAGAAAACTTCCCAGGGTTCCACAACTATTAAGTGTCTTCGGTAGGATTTGAAGTCAGATCTTCCTAATTCAAAGTGCAGTATTTTATTCACTAATTTACAATCTTAACCTGTGTTCTTAAAGAACAAAATTGGCATTCCATCCCAAGGGAAGGGAATAAACATTTATATAGCACCTACTATGTACCAAACACTGTGCTAAGTATATTACAAATGTTATCTCATTCAATCGTCACAATATATGAAGTGGGTGCTATTATTATTCCCATATTACAGTAGAGAAAATTGAGGCACCCAGGGGAAAAGTGACTTACTCAGGGTCACATAGTAAGTGTCTAAGACTAGATCTGAACTCAGATCTCCTTGAATCCAGGGCCAACACACTATCCATTGTGTCACCTAACTGGTCCCCAGATCAAGGAGTCTGGGTGTCTACAGGAGTGTTGTGGTCATCCTGACTCTGAGGGCAGTCCTTCAATGATTACATCATGTAATTCTTTGAGAGAAAGTATACTGTCTCACTTCTGTTACTATATCCCCAGCACCTAGTATAATGCCTGGCATATTGATTAAATTGAAATTTATAATCATTGATTAATAATTAATCATGCTTATTGACTGATGGGTGGAGCATCTCCCCAAATTAAAAAAAAAAACAACCTCATTGAGGATCATAATGATGTTTTGGGGATCCTCTGTGCTACTCTCAATACCTACTAGATTACTGACCACACCATGGGTCATCAGTAAACTCACATACAGCTAGGGCTTCCTCATTGAAATTATCCAGCTTGTCACTAAATCAGCCATCAGCACAAAGTAACTATGAGATTTTTCAGCAGAGTTGGATATATAAGCTATTATTTAATTTTTCCAAAGAGGGAAACTGAGGCACAGAGAGAAATTGACTCATCCAAACATCCCTCAATTAATCAGTGGCCAACTTGAGATGCCAAATTTTGTTGTTGTTGAGCCATTTCAGTCAATTCTGTCTCTTCATGACCTGATCTGGAGTTTTCTTGGCAAAATATTAGAGTGGTTTTCCATTTCTTTCTCCAGCTCATTTTACAGATGAGAAAACTGAGGCCAACAAGGTTAAGTGACTTGCCCGGGGTCATATAGCTAGGAAATGTCTAAAATGAGATTTGAACTCAGAAAGACTCAGCTTCCTAACTTATAGAATCAACACTCTATCCACTGAATCACCTAATAACCCCCTGCCAAATTTTATGGCATCTCAACTGGCTGATCATTTAATGCCAAATTCAGGTCTTCTGGCTTATATTACTTCAAGGATTTTCCCCAAGACCAAGTAGCCTCCTTCATGCTGAAGGCCAAGATGACTTACCTTGTCAGGATGAAGTAATTGGCAATGAGTGTCATCTAATGAGATAGGAGAATAAGAGCTGATGTGTGTGTGTGTGTGTGTGTGTGTGTGTGTGTGTGTGTGTGTGTGTTCACAGCTTTCCTGTGCCTGAGGAGGGATCCAGGCTTGGCAGCAGCCAGAACCACTGCTAAAGCTAGCTGTGAGATTTTTAAATACAATATTCCTCCTTTGCTGCACAAAAGATGAGAGAGAGAGAGAGAGAGAGAGAGAGAGAGAGAGAGACTTGAGGGAAGGAGGGAGGGAGGGAGAGAACAGGAGAGGGAGAGAGGAAAAAGAAAGAGAGAGAAAGGAGGGGAGAGAGAGAAAGAAAAAGAGAGAAATGAAGGGAGGGAGGGAGAGGGAGAAAGGAAAAGAAAGAGAGAGAAAGGGGAGAGAGAGAAAGAGAAAAAGAGAGATGAAGGGAAGGAGGGAGAGAAAGGGAGAGGGAGAGAGGAAAAGCAAGAGCGAGACAGGGAGGGGAAGAAAGAGAGAGGGGGGACTTGAGGGAGGGAGGGAGAGAACAGGAGAGGGAGAGAGGAAAAGAAAGAGAGAGAAAGGAGGGGAGAGAGAGAAAGAGAGAGAAATGAAGGGAGGGAGGGAGAGAAAGGGAGAGGGAGAGAGGAAAAGCAAGAGCGAGACAGGGAGGGGAAGAAAGAGAGAGGGGGGACTTGAGGGAGGGAGGAAGAGAAAGGGAGAGGGAGAGAGGAAAAGAAAGAGAGAGAAAGGGGAGAGAGAGAAAGAGAAAGAGAGAGATGAAGGGAGGGAGGGAGAGAAAGGGAGAGGGAGAGAGGAAAAGGAAGAGTGAGAAAGGGAGGGGAAGAAAGAGAGAGGGGGGACTTGAGGGAGAGAAAGGGAGAGGGAGAGAGAGGAAACAGACAGACAGGCAGACAGAGACAGAGAGACAGAGACAGAGAGGGAGAGACAGAGATTTTCCACCTCGAAATGGAATCATTTGCATGCCAACTTAATCACACCTCTCCTGAGTGCCCTCCCTTTATTTTAATCTTCCCTGTCGGTTGGCATTGTCTTATTTTAAGAGCTGACAGTGAAAAGCTTTATGCAGTGAAGCTCTCTGGGGAAGGGCCCTCTCCCTCCTGGTCCTTTCCAGCCAGAACACTTTGCAGCATCTGCAGGACTGCATAAATCACCATCCTCACTGCTGATGAGCAGTCACTCAGGAGCTTTTCTAAGGGGAGGCATTCCTGACCCTGTTTACTGACATGAGGAGACAAACTGAAAGACAATGAGGACTTTCCTGGAAATCAGCCAAAATTTTAGAACTGGGAGGGAATCTAGAAATTTTCTAGAAATCTTCCAATATCCTCATTTTGGAGAAAGCCCCATGGATCCTTAGTGGAAAGAGTTCTGGATTTGCCATTAAGTGACCTGGGTTCAAATCCCAGCTTTGCCACCCTCATGGTTCCTTTCCACTTAACTAAGAAAATGCCTCAAAATAAGAATGAATGTAGTGGCATTTAGTAAGCATTTACTATGTGCCAAGAACTGTTCTAAGTACTAGCAATCCAAATAGAAAAAAGTGAGATGGACCCTGTTCTCAAGGGGCTCATACTTTACCTGGGGAAGAAAATACATTTTTATAAGTTTAGCTTCAGGCCAGATGGAAAGGCCTAGAATTTCTCTAGTTGTGGTAGGTGGGTGGATAGCAAGGCCCAGGTTTGTTAGGTTATATAAATAGAGAAGATCACAGTGCTGGGTGAGATGAAAGAGAGGAATTTGCAGAGCACAGAGCATCCAGATGATAAAGCCTGTTGATTCTCTATGTGAGATGAAGAAATAGAGTTGTTGACTCCCATCTCATCCAAGCCATGTAAATAATCAAGTAACCCCAGGTGAAGGGGAGAAAAGAAAGGAAGGTAAGAAGCCACCTCTCAGGAATGTTGAGTCTGTCTCAGCCATGTTGCATGGAATCTAGGATGGTCCCTCCCTGAGGAAGGAATTAAGATGGGGAACAGCTCTCCCTTGGTGACAGGTCTTCCTGCCACCAACTCTAGGTGTTCCTAACTTCCACATATATTCAGTCTTTCCTTTATGTCCTACTCCCTCAATTCTTCCATTAACCCAGAAAAGCAAGATTCACCTGGGCAGGAACAAGACCTTGATGGGCTGAACCTGAGCAGACACCGTGGTCCAAAGAGAAGTCTCTCCACTGATGAAGGAGATGATCATGTTCCAAAGAAGGCAGGGACTACAACCAGTAAAAAAAATCCAGAGTACTAAATCAAGAGGACAGAGGTCATGTCTCCAAAAAAATGGGGTCTGCCCCAGAATGAAGAGCAAGATTCAGAGGGGTCTGAGGTCACAAGGAGGTAATATTGAGATAAAAGAATATAAGTTCAACCAAAATTTCCTCCAATCACACTCCTTTTCTTGGCTATATGCCACCATGTGTACTCCATTGTCCAAGGTACTTGATTCCTCACCTTCCTGCACCTTTTAAACTATCTGCAGATAGACAGCTCCAACCACCACTACCTCCATGGCTACTTTTATTATGCCAAGCATTCAGACTCTACTGCAGAGAGCATGAGTCCAATGGGCTGGCCATATTGTTCAAACGCCAAATGGCCATTTACCTAAAAGAATATTTTACAGAGAACTCAGACAAGGCAAGCATTCACAGAGAGGTCCAAAGAAGCCATACAACACTTTCAAGGTCTTTCTGGAGAACTTTAGTATCAATTAGGAGACGTGGGAGACACGGGAGACATTGGCACAGGACTGCCATCATGGCATGCCTGACTGAAGGAAACTGCTGTTCTCTATGGGCAAAGCAGAATTGCAGTAGCTCAAAAGAAATATAAATTGAAAAAATTTAGAGATATCTTCAATGCCAACATTCACATGGGCTACTTGTGACCGAACTGTGGCAAAGTCTTCCAAGCTCATAGTGGTCTGGTCAGTCACAGTTGGGCCCACTATACATTGACCCAGATGTGATGATGTCATTTTGGCTCTCTTTGAATACTAAGGACAAAACAAGCGACCAAACAACCTACCAATGGCCATTTCTGAGCAGGGGCAGACAAAGTCTAAGACGCTATATTGTGAGATACCAAAAGATCCTCTAGAATGATCCCAGGATATGCTCAGAATAATCCTAGGATACACCCAGTCAGGAATTTCTCCTCCAGTAGCCTTGATAAATGATCATCTAGCCTTCCAATAATGGGGAGCTCACTCCCTCCAGAGGCAGTTCATTCCACTTTTATATAACTCTTGTGTCAAAAAGCTGTTTCCCGTTATACCAAATGGCAGAATATAGGTATCTTTAGGGCAGAAACTAATTGTTTTTTAACATGTGTTTTTATTATAGATTCTGAATGATTAAAAAGGAGTCTTGCTCAAAGAACACTGAAAAAGTATGTGGTGAGTATAAGCAGGTAAAACACACACAAAATAAAGGGTTATAAAGAAGAACCTGGATAAAGGACGCCATTAAAAAAAAAAGGCATGATAGAAAAAGAGGATGGGCTGGTCAGGTAATGAGATTAATGAATAATCAATGGTCATCCCAAGTGTTTCAATGGTATGGTACACTCAAGATGTTAGGAGAAATTAAGGAAGGTCTCTAATGTCCTCAGAAGACTTGCCCCATAGCAAACTTATGAGAGAACACATTCAAGAGTCATACAAGATAGGAAGCCCTGGAGGGGTTGTGACCTGCATGTTAGAGAGAAATTGTCAATCTAGAGTCAGGAAGACCTGAATTCAAATTTGACCTCAGACACTAGCTATGTGACCCAGGGCAAGTTACTTAACTCCGTTTGCCCCAGTTTATTTATTTGCCAAGAAAACTCCAAATGGAGTCCCGAAGAATCAGACATGACTGAAAAAATCAACAATATTCCTCATGATGCTCTGTGCATCATAAGTGTGTAGTATTCATTGATGGATTGGCAAGAAAAGGAAGGAGTGTAGGAGGAAAATATGGGGCAGATAAAATCTGTGAAGAGAAGACAGTAGCCATGCCATTGGGGATTATTATGTAGAGATCTCCAGTGGGTGCTTAATCCTGCATTTGGCACCCAGTAGAAAAATAACAGGAAGCCAGGCCTCCCGCTTAGGCAGCTGATAAGGCAAGAGACAAAGGACAAAATAAGCAAAAGCTCCAAAGAATCTACATGCATTGATATGGGTAGGTGGAGGTGGGACATTATGCACAGTTCCAGTAGCATCCTAGAAGAGTGATCTCTATAGGTAGGCTCTGAAGGAGCATAGGCTGGATTCAGTTTGGAGAATGAGTGAAGAAGAGTTATTTCATATATGAGGAATAGCAAAACTTCTCTAGACTTTAAGACCAAGTGAGAACTGACAAGGGCTGGAGAGGGGCACCATGAACACTCTTGGCTGGAAGGAAGGTCCAGTGTTCGCGGAGGATAGGAGAGGGTAGGTAGGCTAGGATGGGTACACATTCTTCTCCTCGGAAAAGTAGAAAGGTTGGGAGGAGGAAAACACTGGATCTATCATGGAAAGAGTTCTAGATTTAAAGTCAAAAGACCTGAGTTCTCACCTTGGCTCTGTTGCTTCCTGTGTGACCATAAGCAAGCCTCAGTTTCCTTGCCTATTATGGGTATTGACTGAACAAAGGATGGCTAGGATGCTGTCCAGTTTAAATCTATGGTCATATAGTCTGAACTAGGTCATTGTAGGGAGACAGAAGCATAGTTAGGTCAGATTTGTCCAACTCTTAAGATTTTGCCCAGCTCTAAATTTATGATCCTATGACTTAGTGGTGTAGACATATAGAAAGGAAGACTCGTCTAACTCATATATCACTTTCAGTAAATGCAACAACATCTGTTCTCAGACAGGCATAACTATACATATATGGGGTAGAGTGAGGTGTTGTTAGAATATTTTACTTCAGTGGGAACGGAGCCTGAATTGTCCTTTCTTGTATTAAGGAGAATTTCTTGAACAGGACACAAATGGTCAAGAAGAGACATTAGTTTTCAGCGTATACATTGCAAGCTTTATTGCAAGAAGCTCATGGAACCTCTCTGTGTTAGAGAAGACAAATGGAAAACTTCAGAAAGTCCCCGAACCAGAACTCCTTCAGGACTAGGAAGATATGATGGAAGGAATGAATGAAATATTGGTGGAGAGGATATATTTTTTAGAGAGGAAGGAAGAAGCCTCTGAAAAGGACTCAAATCAGCAAAGGCAGGCTTATTGGAGTATTGATGCTGCTGAAAATCCAGATGCCTTGGGATGGAATGAAATCATCTTCCCCTTGTGAGCATCAGCTCACTGTACACCTAGAGTATATTTATTTCCCTTTAAAGAGCTAATAAACTATTGTTTATATGAAGGAATGGATGTGGTTTTTCGGATATATCTGACTCTTTGTGATCCCTAGGAATGGATAGGTATGTCCAAGGTGGACAAGAGGACTTGAGAATGGAATGGGTGGGAGCTTCGTAGCTGCTCAGAGAAGGCACAGTGCCTGGCACATAGTAGGCACTTTGCAAAAGTTTGTTGACTTGACACACAGGAGATGGAGAGTAATCACTGATATCAGACCACTTGATTGGTCTTCAGTTCGATTGCTGTGTCCAGAAGTCAATGGCCTGTACCTTGCCAAACTTGAGTATCTCCTGGCTTCTACCCCATCACTAGATACCCTGGGAATGATCCAGTGGCCCTGACTCCTCCCCAAGCAGAACTCTGTTTCTCTTGAGGCCCCTGGACCAGAGCAGCTGGTCCATTAGCTGCTTACTTCCAGTCTTCTAGAAAATGAGGATAAATGGCCAAGTCTACAAAACTACAAAACAAAACAAAACAAAAAACTTAGAGGTATGATAAAAGAGGAATTGTTTGAAAACATAACACTGTAGCATTAAATGAGAAGAGCTGAATTTTAAATAATTAAGTGTAGATTGCAGAAACAAGGGCTGTGTTTTAATTGCTTCCAGCATTACCTTATTTATAATCCCCTACAAGACATTTGATATAGATAATTCTTAGTGGAAACCAAGATTATTTATAACCGAATGCATACATCCCTCCTCCATTTAAAGTATGCCAGTCTACTGGGAAAGATGTGTTTAAGAGAAATCAGAACATTCCTATAAATCAATGCTTGGAGATTTCCTCCCCGGGGAAATTCTGGGTCTCCATTGGCACACCCAGCTTCCAGTCTCCTCCATCCCGAAGCAGATTCCAGATGTTTTTTAAGTGAAACCCTCTATTAAGCAGCAGTCATATAGGGTGGGAGGGGGAGAGAGATTGATTTCATTAGTCAATTAGTTCAATACAGTTTTAGCTCTTTGTATTTTGTGGAAATGAAGACCAGAGCCTCATCAAATATACCACTGGGGAATGCCAGTGAGTCCTACTAAACACATTACCTTGACCTTGCAGGTCTGGGCCCCGCAGGCTATTCAGAGAACATGAACTCATTCCGCCTGTTTCCATTCCTACTCTCCATGGCTAATGTAATGCACTTGATGTTGGCAAGGAGAGTCATATAATCTGCTAAAGATTGGTCCCTTTCTAGGGGTCTGGCATGCCAGACTAGTCCTGTGCTCCACTGTGGTTTTCCTAGCTATGAAAGATGGTTCTGTCAATGTGGCAGAACATTGATCTAATTGGATAATTACAATACAAAGGGGCTTAGGTGCAGCTGGGGACCCTCCCAGTGGAACAATCCAATTTCTCCAGCCTGGAAACCCAACAGATCCCAAGTCAGGATCAGAAACAAAGCCTCTGGTGGGGTGGAGGGAGGAGACTCTCCCTAGAAGTTGAGAGGGTGGTAGTATTCCAAGAGGGATGGCATTGTTCTCCTTGGCCCCGGAGGGCAGAACAGGAGCAGTGGATGGAAGTTACTAAGAGACAACATTAGAATTTATGGGAGGCAGAACTCAAGAATGAGGGGATTCCAAAGTAGACTCAGCTGCCTTAGGAAAAGCTCCATTCTTCCTCATTGTCCTTAAGGAAAGACATTTCTGAGGTATTTTGTAGTGAGGATTCTGGGGCAGGATATGAGTTGGAAAAAATAGGCCAGAAGGTCTTTCTTCAACTTTGTAATTCAATGATTTCTAACACAAGATAGGAGCTGAGAATTTCAATCCCAAATCTGTCCCTACCTCACCCTGACACGATAGGCTATGCCACTTGACCAGCCTCAGTTCCTCTCTACCACCAAGGACCACACACCTGCCTGGAACAAACAAAATATTTTTAGGCATTGACTCACCTTGTGTGACTTGACCTAAGTCACTCTGACTTTCACTGTCTCCCACTTTCAAATCTGATTCCTCACTCTCCCCTCCTACAATCACCAACACATACCAAGATTATATATGTCATATGGGTCAGAGATTCAGAGTAGCATCATCCAGTCCAACTCCATATTACAGAAGAGGAAACTGAGGCAAACAGGGGTAAGTGACTGTAACTAGTGACCATCTTGTTTTATGAACTCCCAGGTACCCCTGGAATACCCTAGTCAAAGTAGGTTTGTCCTAGGCTGAACCTTTACGTACCCAATGATCTCACTCAAGATAGAAATGAGCAGATTCAATCAAATCTAGTACCCTTTTGTCTTAGAAGTAGACTCTTCCTTCCCTAGACTCCAGGTATGCCAATCAGTCCTCCTTCTTTTCCTAAATTCCCTATATAAGACCCCAAGTTCTTCAGTTTGATGAAAACCCCATTTGTGGTGTATTTTCTCAAAGATATTGTTTCCAGAGTGTTAGAGCTTGACTTCGTATAGGGTATAGGTTGTTGAGTATGTGCATGACTCTGTGTGGTGGCCATAAGAGCATGGTCTCCCTTGTCCCAATTAAAGACAAGTGTTCTTTGTCCTTGTTTTGGTGGTTCTGTGTTTTTCTGGGCTAACACTAGTAAGTGGCTGAGTTGGAGTTTGAACTTGCTGACTTTAGGACCTGTGCTCCATCCACTGAGCCACCCACACTTGTGGCAGCTCAGTTTGCCAGACCTTTCACTCAAAGTGAGCCTTTGAAGATTAAAGAGACCTTAGAGAAACACAAGAAAAGACCCAGATTCAACACTTCCTGTAATTTCCTGTCACTACACCTTTGCTCAGGTTGTTCCCTAAACCTATAATACCCAATCCATCCATTCTCTGCCTGGGAATCTCTTTCCCACACTCTAAAGCCTCACTGAAAGATCTCTTCTCCATGAGCCTTTCCTTCAGCAGCAGTACTCCATCACATTTCTCTGTCACAACTTATCTGCCTTTGTTTCTTTGGTTTCTAGTTTTTTCAACACCAGGAATAAAGAGCTGCTACGCATTTTTTGGTTCATGTAGGACCTTTTCTTCTTTGATCCCTTTTTGGGTAAAGGTCAGCAATGACACATCTAGATAAAAAAGCTTGCACCCTTTAGTAAATGTTTGTGCAAAATTGTGCACATTTTGGGTATAATTAGCACAAAGTCAGGCACTTAATAAACACTTGATCAATACTTTTGCTTTTTTAATTGCCAAATTGCTTTTCAGAATGGTTGAATCCATTTATAGATCTACCACCATCAATAAACCTCACAGACCCTCCAACATTTATCGTTTCTTTTTTTTTTCATCTTTGCAACTCTAATGGGTGAGAAGTAGAATCTCAGAATTGCTTAAATTTGCATTTCTCTAATTAGTAGTGATTTGGAGCATTTTTCACATGGCTATAGATAGCCTAGGTTTCTTCCCCTGAGAACTGTCTGTTCATATCCTTAGGCCATTTATCAATTGGGGGATGACTTATAAATGTGAATCAGTTCCTTATATATCTGATAAATGACTTCTTTATCAGAAAAACACTGTAAAGATTTTTCCCCAGTTAGTTTCTCTTTTAATCTTAGCTTTATTGAATTTGTTTATATAAAACCTTTTAAATGTTATATAATCAAAATTATTCATTTAATCTTCTGTGATCTCTATCCTATGGTCATAAACTTATTTTCCATCTATAGATCTGATTGGGAAAATTTTTTTGTTTGTCTAATTTATTTATGAGGTGACTCTTTGCATTTAGGTCACATATACTTTTGGGAGCTTATCTTAGAATAAGATGAAAGGCATTGATCTAAATTAATTTCTTCCATACTGCTGTTCATTTTTCCCAGCAGTTTTTGTCAGATAGCAAATTCTTTTCCTAGTAGCTGGGGTCTTTGTGTTTATTGAATACTAGAAGGGTATAAGACATATTTGCTTCTATGTATCCTGTAACTAATCTGGTCTACTGATCAGTCTATTTTATTAACCATTATCAAGTTTTAAACAGCAAACAATAAATATTTATTAAATGTCTACTATGTACCAAATACTGTGCTAGGTACTGCAAATGCAAATAAGAAAAAAATCTAGTCTCTGCCCTCTGTGGGTTTTAAAATTATAATTCAATAACTAAGTATTATATTTTAGAAGTTTTATTAATAATAACTAAAAATAAAAGAACTAGCTCACTCAGCTGAGGTCACAAGAGAAGAGAGCAAGAGAGGAGTTGCAGCCAACTTAAATACAAATGTGATCATGCAATGTAGTGGAGAAAGGAAAGGAATTCTGGGAAATACTGAAGGACTTCTGGGGGAATGAAGTAGAAGTATTCAAAATTCTACTTATACACCTCAAGTAACTTACAATCTAATGGAAATGTTAAACATTAAACATTAAAATCTAATGTTTTGAGAATTAGTAATTTCTAGTATAGTTTGAGATCTGGCACTACCAGGCCCCCCTCATTCCCATTTCTCTTAATTATTTCTCTTGTGATTCTTTACCATTTTTCCCTTCATCTCAATTTTTAAATTATTTTTTCTAGTTCTATAAAGTAATCCTTTGACATTTTGATTAGTGTAGCATTTAATAAATAAATTCATTGTGATAGCATTGTTATTTTTATTTTATGGACTCCTGGGATTAATGAGCAATTAATATTTATTTATATCAACAGTGCTTTGAAGTATAATGTATAGAATTCCTTTGTGCTGGGAGCCATCAGGCTACGATGTCTTGACACGGTCACTCATGGAAACCAGGAAGTCACAAAGTGATTCCTTGGTAGGATGGAATTGCCCACTCAGCCCCCTCTGTATGACTTCTCTCATCAACATCCCTTACTAATGGAATTGACATGATTATTGTCTTCTCCCTAGTCTCAGAAAAAGTAATATAAGAGCAAAATGCTTGCACACTACCCTCCCAAAATATCACCCAAAGACCAGACTCACAAAACCAAACCCAAAAGACTATCATGGGTTAACTTTTGCTTAGGTACATAATTCCCAACAAAAGCTGTGCCCACAAGCCATGCCCAGATATCCCCTACTCCCATGATCCTAAACTTATTTTCCTAAGTCAGTGCATAAATCAATCATAAAGACCTGCAGAAAATGCTCTGGTACACCATGCTTCATCATGCCTCAGTGACTTGATTTTACCAACCAAAAACCTCCTTGAAAAACTCCCTAACAAACCCTACAAAATGATCAGCCTAATATTAAATCTGAATTGTGTTTTCCATACCCCTCTGATCTCTCAACTTCACTGCTATGATTGTTAATTATCTTTAGGATCTCTGATTGATTATCTACTTTTATTAAAGGTGATAAGTGATTTTCCTTGATTGTCTGTAAGCTAGAAGCTCCTCACAGGTTAATGAGAAAATTAAGCCACCTGTGATGAAATCGTTTATCTTGTATAGAACCTTTGTGTATCCTGTCAGAATCAATAATTACCATACAAATGTATAGAATGATCTCAGAATGTTAATCAAATGGTTTGTTAAAAGTTAATGTATCACTTATCCAATTATCTTTATTTGAAACTTTATGTTGAATAATGTAACTGTGTGCCAAGAAAATGGGTATAAAAACAAAGGCTAAACCTGGGCATGGTGAAGCAGCCACTTCATGCAGAGCCTCGCCCCTGGCAGACACACACATACAGCCTCCTTCCATCTCTCATTTCTGCCTAGCCGTTCCACCAGAGCCGTGGGCTAGGTTGAATGGAGGCATCTTTGTGTCCCTGGAAAGGTAGACTTTCAAGCATTTTGTACATTTCCCCCTTTTTGCATTCCTAAAGCTTATCATAATGACCAGGACTTAATTGCTTCTTGAAGACTGACTGACTGATTCATTCTTGTTCTTTCCCCTAGAACCCAGCACACTGCCTCTAACATATAGTGTGTCCCTAAAGAATAAATGTTCATTGACCAATGGGTCCTGAATTTCATCTTTGCTTTACTACCAAACATCTAGCCTAGTCAGTGCCTTCAATGCTTCAAAGACCTCCCTGGAATAGGCACATCCTACATCACCACAGACTATAGGAGATTATAGGAGCTTTCAGACATGGCAGGTAATCTTTGAGAGCTGCTGTGGTCAAAAAATTTACTACCCTGCTTGTATCATTTGTATTTTATTTACAGAGGCACGTTAGTATATTGGGTAGAGCAGCTGGGATGAGGACCCTAGGATTGATATCCAGAACCATTAACCTTAGAGACCCTTTAATTCAACCCTTCATTTAATAAGCATGAGTATAGGGTACAATTTGTATTCATTTACCTGTGTACATGCAGTTTCGCCCCAAGTCTGGGGTTCTTATTTTTTTTGATGACATGAACCCCTTGGGCAGTATGGCAGAACCTGTTAACCATTCTTGGAATCATGTTTTTAAGTGCATAAAATACAATAAATGGAATTACATAGGAAATAAATTATCCCCCAATATGGTGATATATACACATTATACATCTTTATATGCGTGGACATATACAGATGGAGTGGGGGGCATGGGGGCCTCTGGAGACCCCAAATCTAGAGAAATCCCAGGTCAGAAAGAGCGCATGAGGAATTCCTCCATCCCAGACCCCAGGAATGCATATGGCAGAAGAAAGTCCCCCCTAGTACAGCCAAAGGAACAACAACATAAACAAAGAAAGCTCTAAGAGATGCATTTCCTTCTGTTTTAGATGCATTTCCCCTAGTTTTATGATAAGGGCTTTAGCAGGGACATAGACCTTCTGTTTGCATCTCCAAAATCACTAGATTCTCCGAGATACGTAACACGCTCTTCTTTATGATCGGGACTTAATGTCACAAACAACGTATAACTAGACTTGTGCCCCAGGCACCAAGGCACCTCACCTGGGCATGCCACTTAATCCTCCTCCTTTGTATGTGTATATATAGATATAAAACTGTATATTTGTGTGAGTACAAATATACATTCACAGACCCTAGGTTAAGAGCCCCTATCTTAAGAGTAGAATGGTGGGTCACTGGGGATCAGAATTGTTTTCTTTTTGGTTTTGTATTCCCAGAGTTCAGCATGGGGTCTTGTACGTCTTGCCTAGTAGGTACTTAAAAAATGTATAATGAATTGATTTAGGTGAGTGGGTCCCCTGCCACAAACCTCTAGGTCATTCTCAAAATCTTTCTGACTTTCTGGAGTCTACCAGAATTTATCTTCAAGGAGTCTATGTGACCTCCACACTCAGAAGAATTATCAGGAACTTTAATAATTAGAGGATTAGAATTTTATGAATAATAAAGTAGTAGAAGGCCTTGAAGGTTTTTCATAAATATCTATTTATTTGAATTAATCCACATTTTGAAAGCAGGCTAGGGTCAGGCTTCTATAGCCTTCCACACAATGCCTTCCAGCCTAGGAACAACCATCTCCATCCAAGCCTGCCATTTGGCCGCCCCCATCTTGATCGGTATGCCTCCCTCTGGGGCCTGTTATAAATTTAATTCAGCTGAATCACTGGAAGTTAAACTTAGCTCTGTCTAAGAGGGTCACACAGAGGGGTGGGCAGGCAGCCGCCATGGATGGAGTGCTTGCTTATTCCTGGCCCCAGGAGGAGGTCTCTGATAAGGGAAGGGAATTGGTTTAAGGGTGAAATCGAATTACAAGAAGTAAAGCAATAAAGGGGAACGAGGGCTGGCAGGTTTTTCTTCCATGCACTTCCCCAGGTAGGAACAGCCTGAAGCTTAATAAGGTTCTTGGCCAAAGTAATAGCAGGCACATTGGCTCTCTCCCCTGACCTCCAGGGGCTCCTTCCCATCAAAAGGCAGAAGGAGCCAGGTCTGTTCTAAATACACCAGCTAGTTAGAAAATCGACTAGTGGGAAACAGCTGAGGGAGGGTAGGGAGGCAGGGAGGAAGCCCTCAGTGAAAATAGCTCTCAATTAACTGGAGCTAACCATGCCAAGATGCTTCTTAAAACTGACTCTGGGGCTGCTCCCAAGGCTGGTTTCTATGGGCCTTTCTATTGCCCCTGTTGGCCAGAGTTAACCTGGGGAGAGGAGGAGAAATGTTCTCCACTGGGCATCATTGGTTCTCCTGGGGAGAGAGTGTAAAATGTTTTCCATTGGGCATCATTGGTTCTCCTGGGGAGAGAGGGAGAAATGTTTTTTTTCCATTGGGCATTATTGGTTCTCCTGGGGAGAGAGGGGAGAAATGATTCTCCATTGGGCATTATTGGTTCACCTGGGGAGAGGAGGAGAAATGTTCTCCATTGGGCATCATTGGTTCACCTGGGGAGAGGAGGAGAAATGATTCTCCATTGGGCATCATTGGTTCTCCTGGGGAGAGGGGGAGAAATGATTCTCCATTGGGAATCATTGATTCACCTGGGGAGAGGAGGAGAAATGTTCTCCATTGGGCATCATTGGTTCACCTGGGAAGAGGAGGAGAAATGTTCTCCATTGGGCATCATTGGTTCACCTGGGGAGAGGGGGAGAAATGATTCTCAATTGGGCATCATTGGTTCACCTGGGGAGAGGGGGAGAAATGATTCTCCATTGGGCATCATTGGTTCACCTGGGGAGAGAGGGAGAAATGATTCTCCATTGGGAATCATTGATTCACCTGGGGAGAGGGGGAGAAATGATTTTCCATTGGGCATCATTGGTTCACCTGGGAAGAGGAGGAGAAATGTTCTCCATTGGGCATCATTGGTTCACCTGGGGAGAGGGGGAGAAATGATTCTCCATTGGGCATCACTGGTTCACCTGGGGAGAGGAGGAGAAATGTTCTCCATTGGGCATCATTGGTTCTCCTGGGGAGAGGAGGAGAAATGTTCTCTATTGGGCATCATTGGTTCTCCTGGGGAGAGGAGGAGAAATGATTCTCCATTGGGTATCATTGGTTCACCTGGGGAGAGGAGGAGAAATGTTCTCCATTGGGCATCATTGTTTCACCTGGGGAGAGGGGGAGAAATGATTCTCAATTGGGCATCATTGGTTCACCTGGGGAGAGGGGGAGAAATGTTCTCCATTGGGCATCATTGTTTCACCTGGGGAGAGGGGGAGAAATGATTCTCAATTGGGCATCATTGGTTCACCTGGGGAGAGGGGGAGAAATGTTCTCCATTGGGCATCATTGGTTCTCCTGGGGAGAGGGAGAGAAATGTTCTCCATTGGGCAATGGGTATCAAAGGAACAGGATAAGACAGTGATGATCACTGACTGGAAAATTACTTTGGGATCATTGATCAAAGGTACACAGGACCATACCAAAAAGATTTAGAAAGACTTAACTGAGAAAGAAAAAGAATAAAGATTCATTGTTTTTAAAGGCTGTTGAGATTAAGAAAGCACTTTCTTCCCATTAGCCTTGCAAAATAGACATGGAAATTATTACTATGTCAATTTTTAAGAAGGAAATTTGGATCCTGAGGGGTCAAGTAACTTGCCCTAGGTCATCCCCCCCAGCAAGTGATGGAGTTAGTTGTATAGTAGTTGAGTTATAAGCTCTGGAGATAGCTATTAAGATGTCCTAAATAAATAGAATGGGGCATCTAGGTGGCACAGTGGAGAAAGTGCCAGGCCTTAATTTGGGACGATTTATCTTACTGAATTCAAATCTAGCCTCAGATACTGATTAGCTATGTGACCCTGGGCAAGTCACTTAACCCTGTTTGTCTCTGTCTCATCTATAAAAATAAGCTGGGGAAGGAAATGGCAAGCCACTCCAATATCTTTGCCAAGAAAATCCCAAATGAGGTCACAAAGAGTCAGACAGGACTGAAAAATAATTGAACAAAATAACCAGATGACTAAATTGACTCTATAACAGTCCAATTATTTCATCATTTCCAAAGTACCAGCAATCTTGAGCTTGTCTCCTTCCTTCATTGGATGCCCTCTTATGGTAGGGAAGGAATATATTAATAGCTTAATAAATGTTTTTTTTCTTTTCATTCATTCATAGTACAAAAAAAAAACAACTTCCAAAATGGGAATAAGAAAATTTAGTCTTTTTTTTTTTTTAAAAAAAACCCTTACCTTCCATCTTGGAGTCAATACTGTGTATTGGCTCCAAGACAGAAGAGTGGTAAGGGCTAGGCACTGGGGGTCAAATGACTTGCCCAGGGTCACACAGCCAGATTTTGAACCTAGGACCTCCTGTCTCTAGGCCTGGAGAAAGTTTAGTCTTAATCCACCACTTATCAGCTTTTTGACCTAGGGCAAGTCACATAACTTTTTCTAAACTCAGTTTCCTCATCTGTCAAATGGGAGGAAAACTACCTACCTCATAGATAAATAGTATAAATGTCTGATGAGGTAACATGAGATGATGCTTTGTAACTCTGAAGGACTGTATAAGTGTAAACTTTTATTATGGGAGATAGGCAGAGGGGATAAAAAGCTGGCCATGGAGTGAGGGACTCAGGTTCAAATTCCACCTTTGATACACACTTACTTTGTAACCCTGAACAAGTCATTTACCTCCCAGAGTCCCAAATATATCTTTAAGACCAAATACTGCAGAGGGGGTGTCCACCTTGACTGGCAGAGAAAGTCCCTCCCTGGGGACCCCCTAAACTAACAAAATCATAGATCCGATGTAAAAAAGATGAATTACTACAAGAACATATAAATCACCCATAGAGTCATAGACTTAACACTTGAAGGGACCTTAGAGTCTAACCCACTCATTTTACAAATGAGCAGATCATATAACTAGTGTCTAAAGGGAGATTTGAACCTAGATCTGGCTGACAAAGTCTGAGCATCTACCCGTTGTACCATATAAGAGAAGGGACTTCTTGGGACAATAGGTCCTTAGAACTCTAAACTGGAAAAGACCTTGGAGATCTAATCTGAATTCCTTAAAAAAAACACAAGGTCTAGAGTGGTTAATGACTGGCCCAAGTTAACAAATCATGGAACCAGGATTTAAATGTAGATTTTCTCTGTCTCCAAATTCAAGGCTCTTTCTATTTCTGTCTGAACTCATGAGGACAGATTTCGTGGAGGATGGGGAAAAGAACACTAATAATAATAGCTAATATTTATATAGTGCCCACTCTGTGCCAGGTACTGTGCTAAAGACTTTATAGTTATTATCTCATTTGTCTCACAACAACCTTAAGAGGAGTATTATTATTATTACTTCCATTTTCCAGGTGAGAAAAAAAATAATACTAGTTGGACCTTGAAAGACAGGCAGAAATTGGACAGATCTAAGGGGTAGAGAAAGCATTTTAGGCAGAGGAGTGTGCCATCAATAAAAAGAATAAACAGGATGAATTTGAGAAAACACAAATTAGGCCTTTTACCTGGAGTGTCAGTTAAAACAGATAATCTATTTATCTTGAAAGATCAGAAGTCTCCCAGGACTTGAACTTGACACTACTGGCATCAAGGTAGCACAAAGCTATCTCTTAATCTCAATAACTGGAAACTCCCAGCCAAAAAACAAAAAAAAAAACAAAAAAAAAACCCTGCCCACCCTCATCAATGGCATCTATTGGGAAGAAAGGCAGCCAATGCAATTATCTTCTGTCCCAAAAATCCTAGAGAAAGGATGAGAGCAGACTTAAGTCCCTCCATTCCCCAAAAGGCCACTTTGCTGTTTCAATTTCTATTTTTCCACTGTTGACACAGTGGGTGAGGAGAGGAAGATTTCTATCTTCTCTGTGAAGTAATACATTTATGAATAGGTCTCTTTTCCAATAGTAGACACAGGATGATTCATAGTTCTTACCTAGACAATGACTGACAAATTTCCGTTTGCCTGCCAAATCAGGCCAGTAGCTTAATGAGGGAAAACAGCACCCACAACTCCTCCAGATAAGGAGGGCCTTTGTATGGGATAACTAACTGACCAAAAATAAAACATTCTTTGACCAGGGAAAATGATACTTTTTCTTTTTACTGTCTTCTTTATTGGGGGTTTGGAAGAGGAAATCTCAGCAATAATCCCCACCTACTTTTCCAGCCTTTTTTTCCATTGTTTCCTTATCTGTATGTATTTACTATCCCAGGCAAAATGGCGGCCTCTTTGTTTCCCAAGCAGTCAAAAAAAGTACTTTCTCCAGAGTTAAAGAACCTGGGATTGAAATCCTGCCTCTGTCACTTACTACCTCTGTGACCTTGGACACGTCAGCCTCTCTCAGGCTCAGTTTCCATATCTGCAAAGTGAGAGGGAAGGATTTGATGGTCTCTAACGTTCTTTCCAGTTTTAAACCTATGATCCTATATTAACTGACTTCTTAGCTCTATCCTGCCATTTTTTCTTTATTAGTTTTGTTTAATTGATTAATTAAGAAAAATTTTTCATGCTTACATGATTCATGTTATTTCCTCCCACCCCCTCCCATAGCCAATGCACAATTCCACTGGGTTTTACATGTGTCATTGATCAAGACCTATTTCCATATTATTGATATTTGCTCTAGGGTGATCATTTAGAGTCTACATCTTCAATCACATCCCCATCAAACCATGTGATGAAGGAGTTGTTTTTCTTCTGTGTTTCTGCACCCACAGTTCTTTCTCTGGGTGTGGATAGACCTGCCATTTTTTCTGCATAACCAGATTTTTCTTTTTATGATCTCTTCCATCCTGTGAAATTCTACAGTTTTTTGTGTGTAATTTATCAATCAACGGACAATAAGTGCCTATTGTATACAGAGCATAGCACTACATCTTAGGGAAGAACAAAGTTTATATACTATGGTACTATATTATTGCTTTGTAACAGAAGAAAGAATAAGACCTGGGCACCAAGAGCTTTCACACACATTCTCACAATAAGTAAATGATGACTATGTTTTGGTTCCAGTCATTCAAACATGTTATATTTATCTCAACCATTTGTGGCAAGTCCGTATCCTTCAGTTTACCTAGAATCTCAGAACTTCAATGGCCATTTGGTCTAACCCATACCTACAAAGTACAAAAAACAAACAAAGGCAATGTGACTCCTGAGGGGAAAACTATGAGAGGGATCAGGGAAGGCTTTCTGGAAGAGGGAATATTTCAGTTGAGGGTTTTTTTATCCTCATTTTCTGTCTTAGAATGAAAACTAATTGTGGAATAATAGAATGATGGTCTTGGAGTCAGAAATACAAGGGTTCAAATTCTACCTTTGATATCCATTAGTTGTGTGACCCCAGACTAACCAGTTAACCATTTATGGCCTCAATTCTTTCATTGTAAAATAGCAATACCCACATCACAGGATTATTGTAATCATCAAACAAGATAGTGTAGGCAGAGCACTTTCACGCCCATTAAATCTCTATAGAGGCATCAGCAATTATTATTAGCCCCAGACTATAAATTCCTCTGGAGCAGTAACCATATATCTAGACCTTTGTTCCAGCCTTCTTACAGGTCTCAGCTCAGTCTTTGAATGAGATAGATACTGCTAACCCTGGTATAGTGCTTCTGGTGAATGAACAGACTAGATAGATTCAGATTGTTCTAAGTGGATCATTTCTGGGATCTTCTGGCTAGTCTGGTAGTCTTTTTCCATTCTCCAGAACTATAAAACTTCCATCAGGCCAGATTAGAGGCACCATAGCACAGGCAGTTAGTGTTAATGCTGCCTGTGATGGTGTTTGACCTTATGAAATTCTTCCCTGCTTTTCCCCCATTCATCACCAAAATGGCCAAATCAATAATACTTGGCTTGACAGGAGCCTCAGGAAGTGCACTGTGTCCTTGGCTGAGGATCAACATTTCATCTTGGGAATTGTGCATTATTGTTTCCAGAGCAGGGATGATATAGGTGCCTCAAGGACTCGAGAATCTTCTTTCTTGGATGCATACTCCCACAGACTCTTCAAGGCTGGATGAGCCACCTGGGGTCATCTGGTCCCATCCAAACCTGACCAAGAGACCCATCCACAGTATTCCTAACTAGGCTCCACTTGGGGACCTGCAGTATTGAGTTATTCTCTACCTCTTGTCACAGCAACTTCCAATTTTGGAGAGATAATTAGGAAATTTTTCCTTATTTTGAGATTCAATCTGCCTCTCTACGGCTTCTTTCTAACACTCCAAGTTTTGTTTTATGGGGTTAAAGCAGAACAAAGCCAGTGGCTTTTTCACAGACAGTCTTCAAAATTCAAAAATAGATGTCTGATTCACCTGAAGTCTGCTCTTCTCCATAAAAATCCTGATTTCTATAACTCATTCTTGTATGGTCTCTCATCTCCTCGTAATTCTGGTCGTATCTTCCCAGAACCTCCCAGATTTATAAAAGAGCTTTCGAAAATGTGGCACCCAGAATTCAATATAATATCCCATCTGAGATATTACCAGGCCATAGAACATTCCTCGTTCTGTTCATTGTACTTCTCTGAATTCCAGCCGAAGATTGAATTAAACTTTTTGGTTACCAGGTCATGCACAGATACTTGTACTGACCTTGCAGATGACTAAAACCCTCATTATCATTTTCAGATGAACTATTCTCTAGCCATACTTCTCCCGTACTGTGCTTGTGACGTTGATTTTTCTTTAAAGCAAAGTTTAGGACGTTAAATTTAACTCAATTAATTTCTTAGATTTGGACCATTGTTCTAGTCTAGGCAAGATTTTTTTTGGGTTCCTAGTTCTGTCATCCATTCATTCAATAAGCATATATTAAACACCTACTACATGCCAAGCTGTTCTAAATGCAGGAGATGCTATTACAAATCCAAAAACAAAATAATCTTTGCCATTTAAAAGCTCATATTCTGTTGGTGGGGAAAGGGAGAACAATATGCTCATGAATAAGTCAATCGAATTACTGAGGAAAAATAAGACAATTCTGTAGGAAGGTATAACAATTGGGAGGGATGAGGCAGGACTTTCTATAGGACACAGCAATTGAACTATTAAAGGACCTAAGGACTTCTAGGAGATCATATAAGGTGGGGGAGATTTCTAGGCATGGCAAACAGCCTGTTGCAAACTCACAAAGAGCTGGCCATCTCTCCCTCCCAGTTTTGTGTCATCTGCAATTTTCATCAACATTCCACACATTCATTTACCTAAGTCAGTGATCAAAATATTAAACAGCATGGGGCCAAAGACAAATTTGGAGGGGCATGTTCCAATAGAGTTCTTCCCCAAGACAACAACAATCAATTAATGGCTGATCTGTGTGCAGTGATTCATTAATTCTGAATTCACAATCTATCACCAAGGACACAACCTCCTAATTTGTCCAGAATCACAGATTAACAAATCTTTAGTCATAGAAAGTACCTGGGCACTCTAATTATACTTGGGGTACTCTCAGGGCCTATGTACCCTTAAAATGGCCCATGCCTGAACTAGAATCCTCTTTATAAGATGCCCAATAAATGGTTATTAAGTCTTTGCGTGAAGACCTACCAAAGGATAGTGGGAGACTCTATTCAAAACTTTGATGAAAACTACATATGCTACATCTTCACAATTAGGGAATCTACTGCTAAGATCTCTTTTAAGTGTTTCTGAATAGTTACTCCAGTTACTGGATGTATTAAAAAGGGCATTTTGACTTTGAAAATACTGTTCTAAAGAAGGAAAAAAATGTCTCAAAATTAGGCATTGGGAGTCTTTTATATATTAGCTCCTTTGTGCCTCCTGGTGGGAAGGCATTCCTAATTCCTTTCATTGTTAGGCTCTTTCTTTCCACAAAGTAATCATGTGTATATTCTTCTATTTATGTATTGTGTCCTCCAGGAGAATGTAACTTTGCTGAAGACAGGAACATTTTTTAAAAGTTAAATTGAGTTGGATTAGAACAAGGGTTCTCAGTTTAGAGACTATGGACTTTTTAGATTAACAGGTATGGATAGATAGATAGACAGACAGACAGACAGACAGACAGACAGATAGATAGATAGATAGATAGATAGATAGATAGATAGATAGATAGATAGATAGATGGATGGATGGATGGATGGCTAGATAGATGGATGGATAGATAGAAAGATAGAAAGATAGATAGATAGATAGATAGATAGATAGATAGATAGATAGATAAAATAGATAAACTATTTAAGTATAATTGATTTCCTTTATTTATCACATATATTTCATTTTATGCATTTAAAAGCATTATACTGAAGAGTCCAAAGGCTTTACCAGATTGCTTAAGGGGTCTAGGATTTTTTTTTTTAAGATTAAGAACCCTGGGGATTAGAGATATTTAAAAGAAAGCTTCCACTATTTGAAGACACTCATCAATGAATTGGTTCAGAGGCTATCTTGTGGTTGGAATTTCATGAATGTTTCTTTTTTCTCTATTTTCTGAGATAAAACAGCCTGAGGCATGTTGGGAAGTCAGTAGACACAAGCTTCCAGAGAGCCTTGAGTGCACGAGTCAAGGCTAAATTGTGAGCCAGCCCTTGTTCTATCCAGTCTCAATTTGCCACTATGACTCTTATAAAAGTTAAGCTTCTAGCAAAGCTGGATGCCATGAACCAAGGAAGCTGACACATCCCCAGGGATAACTCAATAACAAAGGACCATTAGCAGCAAAAAGCTCAAACTATTACTTATAATACAAAATGTCTAAATAAACAAAGATTAAATAGGTCCATGGCAATATTGAAAGCAGAGTTAATGAAGTCCCACCCAATAGCTGATCTGTTTTTTGCGGGGGAAATAATCTTTTCCTTTTCCAGTTTTTCCTTTCTCCTAAAACTTTTTGTGCCTCTTGAAAAGGCAATCTTGATTCTAAATCTAAGCAGAAAGCAATAATATTTTTATACCTATTTCTTAAATTCTTCTAATAAAGTCATTATATTTTGCCATAGAAGTTGGGAATCACATTCATTCTTTATGTTATGTGTGTGTATGCTTTATGTACCTCTCTGTTTCTGTCCTCTGTACATATAATATATACGCATGTGTATATATATATATGTGTGTGTATGTACATATAGATATTTATTGTTGAATTTTCTAAGTCATATCTGATATTATTTGGAGTTTTCTTGGCAAAGATGCTATGGTGGTTTCCCATTTCCTTCTCCGGTTCATTTTATAGGTGAGAAAACTGAGACAAATAGGGTTAAGTGACTAGCCCAGCATCACAGCTAAAAAGATTTCCTGAATCCAGGCTCATTGCTCTAACCACTGAACCTTCTTAGCTGCTTCTCTTCTCATCACCATGCTGCTAACTGAAACCTCAACAGATGTCACCTCCCTCAGCCTCTTCTCCCCTCTGATTGAAGGTCTGGAGGATACAGTACCAAACCCCTCTCATTCTTTCCTCTATAGAGGCCAGAAAGTGGTGGCTCACTCTAGATGGAATTTATTACACTGCCTGGTTTTAACTCCACAGAATAAGCTACCCCTGAATAGAGTAATCTCTAGTCTTCCCAACCCCACCCCCAAATTATAAGCTCCTTGAGGGCAGGGACTGTCCTGAAGGCAGGAACATACCCAGTACTTGGCACAAGGCTCAATAAATGTTTATTAGGCTGGATTGAATTAGAATTGCAAGTTCCAATTGTAGCTACAAATTCAGCTTTTTCCTTATGTCCTCAGGTACTAGTATGGTACGTGGAATACAGGAGGTGCTTGTTACATGCTTGTTGATTGGTTATTTCAGGTAAATCACTTCACCTTTTGGTCTTCCTGATTTGTCAAGTGAAAGAATTGGCATTAAGATCTCTAAGGTCCCTGTCAACATGAAAACATTATTGTGAGTATGATTTGCTACTAAGTTTCTCCAGCTCTATGATTGCCTCATCAGCAATCAAACCTTTTAAAACCTCTAATTAAATTTGGATTCTGAGCCACATGGCAGAGCTAAAAGGGGCTTTTGGAGTTAGTCAAAGTTCCTCATTTTACAGATTAAAAAACACAACAACCAGAAACAGGGCTAAGGTAGTTGGTTCCTTATTACTTCTAGGGTAAAATACATTCTCCACAGTTTGGCAGTTACAGTCTTTGACAGTCTGACTCAAGCCTATTTTTTCAGACATTTCCCATTATTCCCCTTCCCATACTTTGTGTTCCAATCAAAGATGTCTATTTGCTGTGTCCCAAGACCAAGGATTCCATCTACTGCCTTTGCATGGGCTGTGCCTTCATGCCTGGAATGCACTCACTCCTCACCTCTATTTCTTCAAAAAATTCATTTCTTTCAATGCTCAGCTGAGGTGCTACTGTTAATATATTGTTTCTCTTAGTGGAATTAGAACTAGTGGAGTAAGAACTATTTTGGTTTTGTGTTTTCATTCCCAGTGACCAGTGCAGTGTCCTATGCTGAGAAGGGGCTTTAAAAATGCTGGTTGAATTAAATTCCCAAGTAAGTAGTGGTGAATCTTCTGACGTTTAACAATAGGAAGTTCTGTTTCTCCTATGGAGGAGAGTAAGGGGAGGAGCTGAAGAGGAAAGCTCCAGGAGTCATAGATTAAAAGCCAAAGGACCTGGAGCATCAAGATGGCTCAGTTGTTAGAGAGCCAGACTTACAGACAGGAGGTTCTGGGTTCTAATGTGACCTGAGACACTTCCTAGTTATGTGACCTTGATCCCAAATGCCCAGCCCTTACTGCTCTTCTGCCTTGGAACCAGTACTTAGAATGGTTCTAAGACAGAAGATAAGAATTAAGACAACCAAAAAGAAAAAGTCAAAAGACTCTCCCAACTGAATAAAAGTATTAAGTTTCCATAGACTCTGGACAGTGGTTGCCATTTCTTTCTTTCAACCTACCTCATTTCCTATCTTGCAAATGTATATTACTTTTTCAAGGACTTTGCATGTTGACTTTATCCCTGAATCCTGGAATTCATTGCCTTCCTCTCCATTGACCATTACAGGCATGTCCTTTACATTTGGTCCTTTGGAATTTGGGGGATTTCCACTTCATCATTAAAAATAATCCCCAAGGGAGCATCTGGGTAGCTCAGTGGATTGAGAGCCAGGCCTATAGATGGGAGGTACTGGGTTCAAATCTGGCCTCAGACACTTCCCAGTTGTGTGACCCTGGGCAAGTCACTTAACCCCCATTTCCTAGTCCTTACCACTCTTCTGCCTTGGAACCAATACACAGTATTGACTCCAAGACAGAAGGTAAGGGTTTAAAAAAAAAGAATCCCCAACTACTACTTCTCCCCTTAATTGCTAATCATCATCAATACTGTGTCGGATTGTTGACATCCCCAAAGGAGACCAAGCTAGACTAGACAAGTTCAAGTTTGGTCAGTATTTAGGATAAAGATAGTTTTCACCAAAGCCCAAGGTTTTGCTCATGGTTATTAAAAAAAGTCACCTCTTCCATTTTTCAATATACCTCAGAATTAAAGAATTTGTTAAAAATTGGGCCATTTGGTGCCAGTATATGTTATATATTCTCAAGGAGAAGTCTTCTGGGGCCATCGTCTCTTGGTGAGAAGGCAGCAGCAATTTTATCGATGATACCTTCTACGTTGGCCACAGACAATCTAGAATCTTTTTGTTAACCAGGAGCCATAAGAAATGAAAGAAATGAAAATATAATACTCTGGGATATTTGCTATATCAAAAGAATTCTGTTGTTTCCCGGTCTGCACCATGTACGCTGACCACAGAAGTAAAGCTGAGAAACTCCCTTGTACAATTAAATGGGATATTGAAATAGTAATGCGATCAGTACCATTTCTGGGAAAGATTCAACACAGGCATTTCAAGAATTTTTAAACCCTTTCCTTCTGTCTTAGAATCAATACCAACTATCAGTTTCAAGGTAGAAGAGTGATAAGGGCTAGACAGTCATGGTTAAGTGACTTACCCAGGGTCACACAGCCAGGAAGAGTTTGAAGCCAGGTTTGACCTAGGATCTCCCGTCTCTAAGCCTGGTTCTCTATCCACTGAACCATCTGACTGCTCCTCTCAGAATTTTCAACAGGGAAATACTTATTCTAATATGGTAGAGATTACATGCAGAGCAGCCCAAGGAGAATCAGACTTTTCAAGTTCCATTGTTTTAATAATGCTTTTAGAACTATGATATTACCCCAGTCCTTTCATGGTTCAAACAGCAATAGTAGCAGTAGCAACAACAACAATAAAGAAAGGTTAGCCCACCTTCTCTAACTTACTCTCTATTCTGTAATAAATAAGCATTTCAGGAATCAGGGCATCAGAGATCAGGAAATTGAAACCGAGAGGGAAGTCACTAATTCAAGGTCACAAAATTTAAAATTAGAAATGAGGAAGCAACACAGATGCTAAAAATCTAGCTTACCCAAATTGTATTTATGGACCTGTGCCAGGGGATTTCTTGATGTTTGATTATCAAGAGGATTATAGACCATTAACATATTAGTTACTGCTAGACTAATCAATAAATTGGTATTCTTACCCAGAAAAAATAAAATAAAATAAAATTCTAGCTTAGTATATGCCTGATCTAGTGTGTCCCAAAAATCTCAATACAGGTTTAAGCTGTAATATTTGAAACCAAACTAAGATTTTGGGGACATCCTATCTCTCTCTGCACAAACCTGATTTCTCCCACATTCAGGGAAGGATTGCCCCTCTGGGGAGCTTGCCTGTTTCTTTACAAATGGTATGGGATTTCCAGCTTGTAAGAGGAAAGTGTGGAGGGCTTTTTCCATCATGTTTCCTGATACCATTAGAAACCACAACCTTGGGACAGTGCCTGGCCCCTTCCCCTAATTTCCTCAGTAGATGCTGAGTAGTATCAGTTCCACAAGGGTTTCCAATGAATGTATTACAACTAAAAGCCACCATTGTAAGCCTTTCCAATGAATGAATGAATAAACTAATGAATATAAAAAGCATTTTGCTAGCACTTGGTATCTCCTAAGTGCTCTGCTAAGTGATGGAGTTACAAATAGAAAAGGGAGACAGTCCCTGGAGCTTACATTCTAATGGAGGAAACAATACTTTTTGGGGAGGGGTAGCCAAGGAAGAAATTCTAGGAAGTCTGGGAAGCCACAAAAATGGATATGTCAAAGATCACTTAGTTCAAGATTCTCCTTAGGATTGATAAAGCAAAGCACAATTACTAAAAAGGTTTTTTTTAAAAAAAAACTCTTAGGCCAAAAATTGGAAAATGAGGGGATGCCCATCAATTGGGGAATGGCTGAGCAAAAAGTGGTATATGTTGGTGATGGAATACTATTGTGCTAAAAGGAATAATAAAGTGGAGAAGTTCCATGGAGACTGGAACAACCTCCAGGAAGTGATGCAGAGCGAGAGGAGCAGAACCAGGAAAACATTGTACACAGAGACTGATACATTGTGGTACAATTGAATGTAATGGACTTCTCCATTAGTGGAAGTGCAATGTCCCTGAACAATCTGCAGGGATATAAAAAACACTATCCACAAGTAGAGGACAAACTGTGGGAGTAAAAACACTGAGGAAAAGCAACTGCTTGACTACAGGGGTGGAGGGGATATGACTGAGGAGAGACTCTAAATGAACACTCTAATGCAAATACCAACAACATGGAAATGGGTTCGAATCAAGAACACATGTGAAACCCAGTGGAATCATGCATCAGCTATGGGAGAGGTGGGGGGTGGGGAGGAAAAGAAAATTATCTTTGTCTCCAGTGAATAATGTTTGCAAATGCTTAAATAAAAAAAAAATAATAAATTTAAAAAAACTCTTAGGCATGAGGGTTTTCCATATTAATTCCATACAAACATGCAAATGATCCCATTGGAGAGTTGCTGACTTCATTTGGATTAGGTAAAAAAAAATTGCATTTCAAGACTTTTGGAGTTGTGGATCATTTCATCTAAGTTAAACTCCTTTCTCCACCCAAATTCCTCTCTCTAAGGCTCTCTGCGTCCGAATCTCCCTTTGGGAATCTATTTTTTCCCTTCTTATCTCAGGTCAAAGCTCTATGTCTACAAAAGGCAGTGTGGCCACTGTCTCACCCTGCAAACTTGCCCTTTTCTTGTTCAATTGCACAAATCAGCCAAAGATCCATTTTTTCCACTGCCTTCACCTCATGACCCAAATGCTAATACTTCCCCGATATGGCATGAACTATATCAGAGCTGACATCTCGTCTTCTTGTCTACTGACTATCCAGGATGATCATACGTAATAGAAAAATTGTCATTCTTCCTTCATTCATTCACTGAGCATCTATTATGTGAAGGGTGCTATCCTAGATGCTATGGGGAATATAAAACATATTCACAGTTCATGGCATTTAGAAGCAAAGAGGAGATTTCCCTCACCCCACAGAGGTTTAAGAAACCAAGTCCCAGAGAGGGCAAAGAACTTCTCAAAGATTATATAAGTAGAGCCAGAAAATGAAACCAGATCTTCTAATCAAAGATCTCCTCTTCTTCCTACCACATCATCCTTTGGCCCAACATAAACAAAAAGAACAGGTGGAATTGTCTAATTTCTTCAGATAGAGCACTGACTTTGGAATCAGAGGCCCTGTGTTAAAATCTCCCCTTCCCTCCTTTTGCCCTCTCTTTTAGCCTTTTAGAAATACTCCAAAAGGTTTCAGTTCTGTCTCAGTTCTGCTACTACACTGGATTGGGGAACGATCTTCTCTGCCATTTTCCTCAACCATCTGGGGAAGATGGCAGAATGAGTGAATTACAATAAGTGGGTCAGACACCTACTAACTTTCCAATCTTTTGTTGGTTTAAAGCAGCATCCTCCATCACTCCATACTTCCCAAAGCCTTTCTGAAAAATTAGGGCATACTGGGATTTTGAGGACCTGATGGTAAAATATGTCTCCTACCTATCAGAAAAGAGGTGAGGAGGCAACAGAAGAATGATGCTTACCCTTTTAGACATGGACAATGGGTGGATTTATTTTCCTTACTTATGTTTGTTATAAGTGAGGGCTCAATTGGGTGAGTCACTGGGAAGTGACAGTGATATAAATAAAGAAAAAAGCATAAATAAAACACTTTTGAGGGGGAAAGTCAGGGTCACAAGCAAAAATAGACTTACAGCTAAAATATTAAGAGTTAGATAAGCCATCTTGCTGAATATGTAAAGCCTGAGGATTTGCACTTGGCTAGGTCTGTACAAAGAAGAATGCTGCTTTCTCTTCCTTCTAGCTTAAGGTAGAATGTTCCCTTTTTGGAAGAGGCAGATACATCAGGAAATAAAGTATTTGGAGTCAAGATTTCTGATGGCTAAGATTCTGACCTAGTTGTTTTAGACAAAAGAAGCATAAATAACCCACCAGCAACACCAAAGTGACAGAAATAATATGCCAGACCTGATGGAAAATCGAAAACAACAGCATTATTGTCAGGGTGTCTGTGTCCTGATCCTGCCGTCAAGGCCATCATCAAAGCAAGAAAGTGATTTATCTTCTGTTTGTTTGATAGAATGGGGTTTTCATGCTGGTCCAGATTCAGAAACAGACTTACACCTTTCTCAGAAAAAATAGGCATCCCTTATCTATCCATCCCCATGATATTGAAGGTTGTCTTGCAATTAATTTTCTGTAATTGAAGAATAGTCCAACTCTTTCTCCACTGCTCAGGATGGGACCCAATACTTAATTATTGGCCTGTGAAAGGTTGGGGAGTTCTTTAGTAAAAAAAAGGGGGGATATCCTTGAAGTTTTTGAGAGGGGAAAAAGTTTAAAGTAAAGAACTTTCTCATAAGAGATGGAGATCTTAGAATGAGCCTTCTAGCCTCCAGGAGCAACAGTGACTTGGGACTTTGAACCAGAATACTCTTCCCTGGAGTAACAGCTTGTGTCCTTGTCTTCAGGATGGGGTACAAGACTCATCCTAACCAGCAATGACTTTCATATAGAAGAGAAAGTCCTTCAAATTCAATGTTGAATGGTGCTCTATGGTTAATCTGCCTAGGAAGCCCAAAACCAAGTTGTTATGGGTTGTATCAGCTTCATGGGTGTTTGGGAGATGGATCTGGGGAAAACATGGGCATCTGAGCCAGAAGCTGCCTCTGTCTCTGTCTCCATCTCACTGAGAAGTTCTTTTTTCCTTCATGTGGTAGGGAAATTTTCACCAATCCAGACCTCAAAATCCATTAAGAATCATGTGTTGTTTAGAAGGCAGTCCATTAATGCCAATAGGAGGCACAGTACAGTGTAGTAGGAAGGACATTGGACTTGAAATCCGGAGAGGCATTGGATGAATCTGGGCTCCAACAATGACTAACTGTGTGGTTCTGGGTAAGTCACTTCCCTCTCTAGTTTCTTCATCTATAAAACAGGGACAATACTACTTATACAATTCATGTCACAAAACTGTTATGGAGAAAAACAATTCTTTGTAAACTTTAAAGTATCTTATCAGTGTCAGCTATTATGATGAAAGTCCCAGAGAAATTGTCCAACCTGGCCATCATTCCTACGCCATGATCATCAGTGCATAAAGTACAGGATATAAAATCAGGAAGATCTGAGTTTGAATCCTACCTCAGACACTTACTAGCTCCGTGTTCCCAGGCAAGTCATTTACTATCTTTTCCTCAGCTTTCTTTTCTATAAAATGGAGATAATATAATGAAACATGTAAAACACAGTGGAATTGCGTGTTGGCTATGGGAGAGAAGAGAAGGAAAGAACATGATTCTTGTAACCATGGAAAAATATTCTAAATGAACTAATTAAATAAACTTTTCAAAAAAATAAAATGGAGATAATAAATAGTACCTGTCAGACAGGGTTATTGTGAGGATCAAGTGCGTTCACATACGTAAAGTGCTTTGCAAACATTATAACATGACATAAATGATGATGATGGTGATGCTATATATTATTTAAATGGCTTTGATGTCCCAAAGTGGATAGTACTGGCAAAGGTTCAAGGCAGACTTGGCACTGGGTGTAGTCAAGTCAAGCAGGACCCTGGGATGTAGCCCAAAGTGAGACACAAGGAAGAAAACTTTTGAGAGGATTTTTATAAGTACGTATATTTTTCAGGTCAGAAGACTCCACTGTCCATGACCTGGAAATATTTTTTTGTATTGTCATGTCACAAGTTATAAAGCAGTCTCAGCATCTACTTTTCAAAACCCGTTTAATTCTAAATAATCTCTGTTATCATTTCCAATTTATTCTGCATATAGCTTGTTCTAAGTAGTTGTTTGAAAGTGTGTCCTTCATTATATTGTGAGCTCCGTGAGGGCAGGGACTGTCTTTTGTTTTAACTTGTGTCCTGAGAGCTTAGCACAGTGCTTGATGCATGGTAGACACTTAAATGCTTACTGATGGAATGGTATATTCCACTCATACAGTGAGAACTGCACTCTTATCCCTTTCCTGTTTTTTAAAAAAAATATTTGTTCATTCCATTAAAATTCCAAAGTATCTCCCTCTGTTCTTTCCCTCCCCATACTAGAGACGGCATCACTTGACAGAAAGATACATGCATACATAAAACGATGTCTTGCTTATTTTTATTCATCAATTCTTTCTCTGACAAGACATGGATAGATACAAGTCATTCTTCAAACAATATTTCGGATGCTGTGTATAATCTATTGGTTCTGCTCATTTCAGTCTTCAAATCTTCATAAAGGTTTTTCCAGGTTGTTTTTTTAATTAACCTGCTCATCATTTCTTATGACACAGTAGTATTCCATCACAATCGTATATCATAACTTATTTAACCATTCTCCAATTGATGGACATCCCCTCAGTTTCCAGTCCTTTGCCATCACAAAGAGAGCTGCTATAAATATTTTAGAACATAAGAAAGCAAAGCTATGTATATCGCTATATGAAAAATGTTCTAAATCATTATTGATTGGAGCTCATTTTCTGTAGGATTTTTTATAGCTTTGTAGGTAGTAGTGGTGGTGGTGGTGGTAGCAGCTAGCATTTATATGGTACATTGTTTTGCAAAGCCCTTTACAAATATCTCATTATGTCCTCATAATAATCCTGGGAGGAAGGTGCTATTGTAGCATTTTATAAATGAGGAAACAGAGGCAAATAGAAGTTTAATGATTTACCCAGGATCTAGAGCTAGAAAGAACCTCCAAAGCCACTTGTCCAACTTCTTTCTCTTATAGATAAGGAAAATTAAGTCCAGAAAAGTGAAAGGATGTCCCAATCCCTACAAATGGTGTCAGAAGTGGGATCGAAACTCAGACCCCCTGAATCTAAAGCCAGTGAGTGATCTTTGAGAGCATATATGCCTGGGTCTGACTCTAGGCTAAGAAATGGTTTCTTTGAAGGTTCGGTTTTGACTTTCCATCATCTGAACCCATACTACCTCCATCTTGAAGCATACTCTCTAGCACAATTAGATTTTATTCTTACTTTTCATTGTCTCCAATGGTTCAATGGGAATCAACCTCATTTTCCCGACCTGAGCAGATGCTACTGGGACAGAGACCACATCTTAAATACAACTTCTGTTGTAGTTATCCTCAATATCAAGACCACATATATCACATGCCATTGTGTTTTCATTATTTGTCTTTCTACCTTGGGCAAATCATTTGTTGTCTTTAGACATTCCTTCCTCTTAGAATCCCCAGTATCCTTCAAGGTTCTATGCATGTATCATGTCCAATAAGAAACATTTCTGGTCCCCTTGCTTATCAATCCTCTCCTCCCCCTTAGGTATGCTGGTATCTAATTACATATACCTTCCTTCTACTAGAATGTAAGTTCTGTGAAGGTAGGCACTTCTTTTATTTTTCCTTTATATTTCCTTTATCTAGCACTTGTATTGTTAGGATTGAGTGGTTTCAATCATATCTGACTCATTGTAACCCCTTTGGGATTGTTATTTTTTTCAAAGATAATAAAGTAATTGCCATTTCCTTCTCCAGGTCATTTTTGCAGTTGAGGAAACTGAGGTAAACAGAATTCAGTGGCTTGCCCAGGGTCACCTAGTTAGTGTTTGAGGTTGGATATGAACTCAGGTCTTCCCAACTTCAGGTCCTGTGCTCTATCCCCTGAGCCTCTTAATTTTCCCCCATGTAGCCCAGCAAGTGCTTAATATAAAATTCTTAGTTTGGATTATAAATAGCAAAATGAAGAATCCAGCCTAAATCCTGTGATCCACAAACCAAGAATCTTTGCTCAACATCAGGAAAGTCATGCCATTGTAGTATAACATTATATATACATCACCGATTGTTGCATGTCTTAAATCTACTCACTAGTGAAAATTTTACAAATTTGTTTTATACATTGACCTCTAAAGGACAGGAAATAATATGTTTAATAATAAAACACTCACCTTCCACAGGAAACCTAGGCATCTGGCTTGTGCCTTCCCTCTGTTGATTACCTCCCATTTATCATGTCTTTAGCTGTTTCATACACAACTATGTTTGTCTCCCTCATTACACTGGGAATTTCTTAAGAATCTGGACTGCCTTTTGCCTTTCTTTAGTGCTTTGCACATAGTAGGTGCTAAATAAATGCTTATTAACTGATTGACATATTTCACTCATTCAGTGAGGACTGTATTCCTACCTGCCACCTCTCTCTTTCGAGCATTGAGGAAAGGGGAGCAATTTAGAACACTGTAGAAGCTGGAGTCTGGTTCCATGCCTGGTGTCAGACTGATTTCACACCTCCAGGTGGAGACATATGATTAGTTGACTCTATTCAAGGTCATCAGGCAAACGATTTAATTCAGGGTTAGGAGGAAGGTTAGTCTATTCAGAATAGCAAGAAGAGTAATGAGATCACTGGCTGGTTCAGACGAATACATCTGAGGGTCTAGAAATAATGGGAGAAGTAAGAATAACAGCAACTAATATTTACGTAGCCCTTAAAATTGTGCAAAGAGATTTTGAGTGACTATTTAATTTGATTACCACACTAAAGTGGTGAGGTAAGTCCTAAAAGAAGTATTATCTGCATTTCAAGGCTCGAGACACTGAGTTTGAGAGAGAATAAATGACTTGCCTTGCTCACACCGTGTCTGAAATGAGCTCTCTCTGATTCACAAATCCAATATTCTATCCACTGTACCAAGCTTCCCCTCTCACGTGCATTTATGAAAAGAATGGGAGTGATCATGATGATAGGGATAATGGTAGTAAAGATGACATCCAAAGGCAATAACAATTGAGAGGGAGAGTTTAAAGCCAATTTATTCCTATCCTCTCATCTTATGTAATAGGAAACAGATCTTAGAGGAAAATGACTTGCCCAGTGTCCCAAAACTAGTTAGTAGAAGATTTAACAAATCTACTCAGGAATCTCCCCTGATTTTTCTTTCAAAATTCCTTAATGTACATAAAAAAAAACCTGACTTTGGAATTTCTTCATTACAGGGGTCTTCCAGTATGGAAACTCCCTTGACCAGCTGATCAGTCAATAAACATTTATTAAACGCCTATGGTCAAATCAGCCCAATATAGAATAGCACTTTTCTGTTACTTGTGATCTTGAGAATTGCCTGGGGACAAGGAAGAGATTAAAAGTCTTGCCCATGGTCATTTAAGAAGCCAGAGAAGCTGGATTTGAACCCAGTTCTTCCTGACACCAAGGCAAGTTCTCTATCTATTGATTCCACTCTGATTCCAATCCATTATGCAGGGAGCAATGGCACATAGGAAAATTGTCTACCTTCCTTGCCTTTTGGTCTTCCTATAATTCACTGTCCAGTGTCCTAATACTATGTTCTGTATGCCCAAGTAACTCTTTTTTTTAGTAATTTGGGCTTCTTTGACCTATGCCCAGTGCCCTAGATCATCCCTCATCTCTTTCTGTCCCTTCAAAATAGATCTATTTCATGTGACATATCCTCTAAAGGAGTCACATTGAATTAGAATGAATTCCAGCCTCCAGTTGGGCAGAAGACCTTGGTTCCAAGCCCCTGTTCTGCCACTGTATAGCTATCTCACTTTAAGCAAGTCATAACTTATCTTGATCTCAATTTTATAAAATGCTAGAATTAAACTAGACAGTCTCCAAGGTTCCTTCCAGATGTTTTATTCAATAAAAGTAAGGCTGTAAGGTCTAGTGAAAAAATCACTGGTCATTGGTCAGAAGTCAAAGGACTTGAATTATTATTCTGGCCTTAGCATTCACTGATCGCAGGACCCAGAGCAACTCATAGAATCATCAAAGTTGAGTGTTGGAAGAGGCAGAAGAAACCATTAGATCCAACTTAAGCTTGAACAAAATCCTCTCTATAACATCCTCAGGAATTGATCATCCTGCTTCTGCTAAAAGATGACCTCTAGAAAGGTCTTATACTTCCCCAGTCAACATACGCCACTCCTGGAGGGCAAACGTTAACAAATTTCCTCTTATGTCAGGCTCAAATCTGCCCCCTATTCCTTTGACTCACTGATTCTAGCTCTGCCCAATGGAGCCAAGTAGAATAATTCTCATCCTTCCTCTTCTGTCATGAAAGTAGACAGACAAGGTCAGAAGGAGATTTTTAAAATTGTTTTTATTTGTTTTGTCAAGAATAAGAGTCAGGCTCCAGGAATAGGATTTCTCGAGGCTGAACTAGAATGGAAGATAGCATCTTATCATCTAAGCCCTCAAGAAAAGCTTAATCAGCTACTCCTCCAACCACCAGCTCTTCTCTGTGCTTCCCAAGGAGGGAGGAGTGGATGCAATTGTCTGGAGCAGTTCTCTGGCACCCTAAAAAGCTAATTAATCTCATCGAATATTAGTTTCCTCATCTATAAAATGGAGATCATGATTCTTCTACCAACCTCATGGTGGTGATGTCAATACAAACCCTTTGTAAACTTTAAAGCACTGTAAAAAATGTTATCCTAAGAAATGAACTCACAGTCTCTGATTAGAAAAGAAGCAAAGTGTGGGGATGAATTAGTTAGAGAGGTAGGAGTATAGGAATTCATGGTGACTTCTTGATCAAGAATCAGATTATAGATGCTATATCAATTTAATCCAATCCTCCCTCCTTAAACTCTTATCTTCCAACTTAGAATAAATTCTGTGTATTGGCTATAAAGCAGAAGAGTGGTGAGGGCTAAGTAATGTGAATTGTGACTTACTCAGGGTCACACAGAAAGTATCTGAGGTCAGATCTGAATCCAGGACCTCCTATTTCTAGGCTTGGCTCTCAATTCACCAAGCTACTACCTTCGTCTAAAGCTGTGTCCTCATTACCACTACTCATCTCCCTGTTAGTGATGGGGCTCATTAATCAATTGTAGTGAGTATTTCTACATCATAGTAACATTTCTGCATAGAGTATTGTCTCTACATGAATCTGAGTGCCCGTCACTATACAATTAACATACAGGCATTAACTAGAAACTGATCATATACCTAACATCAGGGAAGAGGTAGGGGTGATAATATAAAAAAAATCATGTTTTTTCAAGGATTCTATAAAATAACAATATGCAAACATGGGAAACTACCTGAGAATAATTTAAGCTATCATATAATTAATACTTTAGAAGGTTAGAGAAGGGATGTTAAAGAGGGATAATCAGGAAAGATTCTTGATTACATAACTGTAGGTGCTACAACTTGGATTATATTCCAAGCAGCATACATATATACACACACATATGTACGCACAAACAGGGGACTAAGAGGCTCTCCTTCACTGGACAGTAAATGTTCTCTTGCATTGTATGTTAAAGAGTATAGAAAGGAAAGAAGAAACAAAGGGAGGAAACGAGGGAGGGAGGGAGGAAGGAGGGAAAGAAGGAAAGAGGAAAGGAAAGAGGGAAGGAAGGAAAGAGGAAAGGAAGGAAGGAGGGAAGAAAGGAGAAAAAGCTTTTATTAAGCATCTACTTAGTATATTCTACTATGTGCCAGGCACTTTACAAAATCTCATTTGATACAATTATCTTGGGATGTAGATGCTATTATTATCCCCATTTTACAGTTGAGAAAACTGAGATGGGCAGAAATTAAGGGACTTTCCCAGGGTCACAGAACTAGCAAGTGTTTGAAGCTGAATTTGAACTTAGATCTTCCTGACTCCTCCATTCAGCAATAAGGGCTCTCTTCCACAGGGATGTAAAAGAGCTCTCCCATTAGGAAAAATTTCCCTCACATTGAGAAGAATAGGTTCTATGCTATTGAGTAATAAAGGTTCTTCCCAAAACTAAGCAGCAAAGCTTGGCCCTGGATTGAGTTGTAGAAGTTCTCTTCCATAGTTTTCAGACTTCTTGCCCTTCTGGCGCAGAACATTCTTGTTTTTGAATGAGAAGGCTGAGAGAAAAGACCTCTGAGGGTCATTATCCTGCTCAAAGTGTGTGTGTGTGTGTGTGTGTGTGTGTGTGTGTGTGTGTGTGTGTGTGTAATTTTATGATTGAATTTAATGGAAAGAAATAGTTATGTGGTACAGTGTGATGGACAATGAATTTGGACTTAAAGGAACTAGGCTCTAATCCTGATTCTGTCACTACCTACTTGGTCATATAATTAACCTCTCTGGGCCTCAGTTTCTTCATCTGTAAGTGAATTAAATGAGCTCCAAAGTCCCTTCTGGCTCTGTTCCATGAACCTATGATTCAATATGTTTTTTAAAATACTTTGTTGCTTAGATTTCAGTGACTAAACTGAAACTTCAACTTGGAAGTACCAGATGAGAGGATATTTTACAGTGTCATGTCAAAAGATAAAATGATAGCTAAAAACCCTGTGGAGATACCTGGTAAGTGTAGGTGATATCTGAGATTTGGGAGTAATGTAGGTCACCTTGCCTTTAACACACGCGCACACACACACACACACACACACACACATACACACACACATTCACCAACATGTATTTTATGACATACATCCCTACCCATACAGCTTTGTAAACCTGGACAACTTAAATATAATGAAAAGAATCATAAGAGTTAGGAATCCTCTGCTTATACCTTTTTCAGTCACTATCTTCATGCCCCTGGTTAAACCACTTCAATCCCCTGAACCTTAGTTTAATCAACTATAAAATTAAGAACAACAATATTTGCAGCAATGACATCTGTGTGCCTCAGTTTACCTATCTATAAATCTCACAGAATTATTATAAGGAAAGTGCTTGAGAAAACACTGAGGTTAACAAACTGTAGGGCTCTCTGTAAATCTCTGTTCATTTCATCCCAAGATTTCAAAACCTATTTCATTACTCAAGTCTCATAATTGCTTTGGGTAACTGAGAAGCTCTCTCTGTTTTACAAGACAGAAAACACAGGCAAAGAACTGAGAGCTGTACTAGCATTCTAGAAAACAAACATAAGGTCTGACTTATTGGGGAACAAAACCCATCTCTATGGCTTCAGAGACAGGCATATGCTTCAGAACAAAGTCATAGACATGTTTTCATTCATTTTTTAAAACCTCCTAATAAAACAAGTTTCCATAATAAGATAAACATATTTAGACCCCTTTTTTCTGTTCAAATCAATCAGAGTATTTTTTCTTAAGTCTCTTCCCCCTTCATCAACCCATAAAAGATCATCATGTGAGAATCAGCAGAAGCTCTGAGTGGGCAGACCTAATCCTTGCTGCATTTGAAAGAAGGAAGGGGGCTGAGGATTGCAGAACCCAAAGAATCTGAATTAGATACCAAAGAATACCAAAAACCCAGAAGCAGACAACCATACATGATATTTCATGACACTGTTCATTTTTATCAGGTATTGTGATATTGTGCTCCCTCAGGACACTGAGTCAGAAATTAACTAGCTGTCATCCCTGTGATGGAAAATCCACTTTCTGTCCACTTGAAGTTCACCTCAAGCAGCCCACATTAGGAATGATGGCAACTTCACAAGCACAGAGTAGCATCTTCTGGATTAGTCTGTGGCTGGATGACTTCAGCTCTGTAAAAGCATCTTTATTCATAGCCTCTCAACCTGGGATTGCAGTTTTCCCTTTTCTTATAGAAAATGTCTTGAGAGGTCAGCTGCTTTAAACCTCAAGCCATTCAAAAGTGAATATTTTCTTCCAGTGCCTGATCAGAGCTCCACCATGAACTCTTTCCTCTTTAAGGGGCTCTTTATATCATTGTTCTTCTATCAGTGAGATGGAAGGAACTGAATTGGGATGGTTTCCAAATCAAGGAGAATGCCTAGGAGTAGATAAGGGATTGAAGGTTTCTGCTCACTCAGTGGTCTTAATCTTCAGAAACTCCCCCACTCCATTCCCATTGCTTGAAAAAGAGGAGTCTTAGCTTCCTCAGTCTAAAAAAATGGAATGTTTATATTTAAAAAATCCCCTGGACAGGTCTATTTAAGTGATTCTATTTGGCACATTTTTAAAAACTGCCCCAGGCAGATAATATAGGTTGCAATGAAGACTCTAAAATAGAGCACCTTGGGCTTAGATGTAGGCATCAGTAATGAAAAGTAATGGTAAAAGCATAAGTCAGCTGTGATCAAATTTATGGGGAAGTGAGTCCAAATAAGAGATCATTATGCTGTGATCCCAAGGACCGAAGATATAAAGGAGTCTTGGGAGAAACAGATTGAGCATATCACTGAGCATTTTCAATTCTATTTAATTAAAATTGTCCCCAGGGAAGTGTGTGTGTGTGTGTGTGTGTGTGTGCTAGATTCTATAGCAAACAAGACAAAATAAACCTCTCTCTTTCTCTTGTCGCATTGACAAAATTACCATTAGGGAGAATCACTGACAAATAGTGTCTTGTATTAAAAAAAAATCCACTGGGAGTTGGCAAATTTAACTGGACAGAAATCATATTCCAAAAGTGCTGCTCTGTGCTTAACTGGAAAAATGCCTGCAAAAGGGACTCTGAAGGAGCTTGCCATTACCTTAATTTCCTCCTCTTTGGTCAAAAAGAGCAGCCAAAGATTTAAGGGGATACTTTCTTCTGTTTACCCAAAGAAACCACTTTTCTTTTTTGGAGACCTAAACAAACTTTCAGCATGAGTGATACTCAAGGTAGATGCCTACAGAAGAACTCATTCTCTTCCTCCACCCCCACCCCCTTTACCTCTGCTGCTCATCCTCAGGGCCTGGGGCTAGATTTTTTTGGTTTAGGAAAACTTCCTCTTACATATATAACAATATATTGCTTGAGGTTAGTAGAACAGGAGATTTGAAGGAGGAAGCCGAATATTAATAAGTGAAAATACTGGAAATCTTTGATAATCATTATATGTCTTCTTTTCTTTCAAACAACAACAACAACAACAACAATAATAATAATAACAGAATCAAGTCCATTGCTAACTAATGCATTTACATCATGAGCCCAAACCATTTCTGTATATTGCATGAATAATCAAACCAATCATCCATCCAGATGCACCAAAAGAACAATCAACCGACATCTCATCTCACTTCTCAATGGCATTACAGATTCTGAATCCCTAAATTAAGAGGTCAAGGGTTAAGAGGGTGCACCAAACTATAGTTCCAATAGGAAAATAAAGCCTCCTCTACCTCATATATTTTCAAGCATCTCCCCAAATCTCCATCACACAGAATAGTCAGATACCTAAAATTCCCATAAATGTTACTTTGGAGAAGCAAGATTCAAAAACATTTTTCAAGCTTGGAATTTCCCCCCATTCTTTGTCTCTGAGATCTGCATGGGTGGAGGCTCAGACACACACACACACACACACACACACACACACACACACACACGTGCAAGGGAAGTTAGATACTTCTGTTCTTTAGGTTGATATATCTAAAAGTTGCTGCAATGAAAGACAGTTAGACAGAAAGAACATTATCTTCTCCTAGAATTATCTGAAACTCTTTGCTTAAGCCCCAGCCTCCTTGTTGGCTCAGAAGAAGCACTGGAGAATCTGAGAGAGCATTGCCTTTTCTTAACAATGCACTGGAGCCATGACTGGCTGGTTAGACCCGACTTGCAAGGGTGCAGTTTGAGCCAAGTGGCAAAGAAGACCCTCCCTAGAGAAGCTCCAAAGCCCCAGCCCTTCCTAACCTTCTCCATATTCCTCACAAAATCCCAATGGAGAAGTAAAAAGGTCACTGAATTTTCAGTAAAAGCACCCAGGAACCCAAGATCTCCAAAGGACAGGCTTCACCAAGCCCTCTCTTTTCATACATTCCTCAGTTTCCTAAGCAGAATAATGGAAAGGAGAACCTCATGCCTGCTCACCCAGCCAACCAGCCCCCTCTGCACATCTTCCACATTCACTTGCTATCCCACATTCCTGTGAAGGAGAAATGGGGAAATCACTTACACTCTCGCCAAGGCAGCTCTCGAAAAGATGCTGGCTGGAGATGCTGTGTCTGTGTGAGGAGGAGCGGGCAGGCTGAGACTGGTTACCTAGGTGATGGCTCCCAGCGCTGCGTGAAAAATTAGAGAGCTTCACAGAAAGGAAGGGCCTGTCCCTTTAAATATCAGTTCTTCCGCCTTTGGCTGCTGGCTTGCTCTCCAGTCCAATGCGTGAGCATTTGAAGCCTTTACCAACAAGATTTTTTTTTTTAGTGGAGTGGGCTTGCTTTATTTCCCCACCTGGTTCATCAGTGAAGGAACTGTCCCTCTTGCTAAGCTGATATTGCCTATGATATGCTCCCAGGTCCTAGCTTCAGAGTAGCTGAAGATATCCTTTTAATGATGCTTTTCTCCAACCCTCTAGGAGATTTTAGGAGATGAGTTCTGAATTCCCTGGGAAAATGCAAAAGTACTTGGCATCAATAGAAAAACAAAACAGCAACAAAAGTTTATTTGGGAGAGAGCCCTCTATTACCTACCATCTCAACCCCAGTCATAATCTGAGCCAAACCTCAATTGTACTCCCAGCTCCAACTATTTTGGCACCTTCTTTCTATTTCTGCAGCACTCTGTCTCTGCTTCTTAGTCTGTCTGTGTCCCTTCTTGTTTCTCTGTCCTTCTATCTGTCACTGACTCTCCCCACCAAGGCTTTGGGGGTGACAAATGGCTTGGATCTCACTCAACTTTGCATCCAGCTTTATGGCACTCCCATGTCCTTATGGCTCAGGGCTACTTATACACAGCAAGCCTGTGGATTTTCATTTGGCTCCTAGACAGCAGCTGACAGAAAAAACCTCAAGTGAGAGGTAAAGTCCCACAGCTTCCTCTAGTCCCCTTGACTCAGGATATCAATTGCTATGGGTACTAGCCTAGAATTGTAGGCTCTTCCCTTCCCCAAACCCAGGCTGACTCCTCACAGGGAATTCTTAGACAATAGATTACCTAATAAGGCTTGAAAGGGGGGAAAGGGCACTGGCCATCTCACTTTGGGACAAAGAACTTTCAAGTTCACTCACAGGATGGAGAGTGCAATGAATTTTAAGGCACATTTAAGCAGATGAGTTAGCACCAAGGAGAGAGCTTCCTTGAAGGCAGGAACCATGCCTAATTCACCTTCATATTGTCCACAGTGTTTAACACAGATCTTCACTTGTGGAAGGTTACCAATAAATATTTTATAAAGGATGAATGAATGCAACTGAGCACATTTCATAGATCTGAAATGATAGTTGCTTAACTTTCATACCCTGAATGCCAAACCATGGGGGTTTTGTTGCCTGGTCTTCCTTATTACTTTTGTCCTACAGCTCCTCTTTTCCTTCCAACACCTTCTATAATTATGATATTAGATAAGGTCCCCTCATCTGTCTTCAGAAAACTACACCCATTCTCAGCCCCAATTCCTTAGACATTTATCATCCCAATGTTTGCTCAGATCCCCATGAGTTCTATTCCTTTGAACCTGGCCTCTGTTCTCCTGGAGTCTATCAGATGATAGCCTGTTCCCCTCCTTTCCTTCTCTCAAAGATTTACTCCTTCATCTCTCTGAGATCTACACATAATACCTGTCTAACATAGGCCATTGCATCTGACTGTGCAGATGGCTTTCTGGGTTGCTTTCCTCTCTGGCAGCAACTGCATTTCCATGACCCATTTGTGTTCATTTGGGTCATAAGCTGTTGTCTCTGCAGACTCTTCTTGTCTATGAAGGTGAAAGGAGAGTGAGGGGCAGCATGGTCAAATGGAAAGAGCATTGGATTTGAAAGCAAAGGACCTGAGTTCAAATTTGAGCTCTATTGTTTTGCTGCCTTGGTGACTTAGGGGAAAATTTTTAACCCCTTCTAAACCTCAATTTCCTCATCTGTAAAATGAGGAGATTGTACCAGGTGGTTACTGATTTCGAATCTTCTGATCCTTTCTCCAGCTCTAAATCTATAATTCCAAGATTTATTCTTTGCTCTGAGAATCTGAAGTGTAAGCAAGAATGGTTACTTCTGAAAAATAGATTTCACTTCTAGGTCATTGTTAATGAAGTTCAAAGTCCAAGATTTGAAATCTGGCTTGGATGTATCTTTCTGAGACAAATCTCCCTGAATAGAAGGACCCTTGAATCTGATACAACTTGGTCCCTGTTTCTTATTCTGAGAGGTAGATGATGATACCTTCAAGAGATGTGAAACAGAAGTCATTCAGTGAGTCTCTGGGAGTAAATGAAGCAGACTCCTTTGAATGGTCTTGTGGATACTTGAATTTACCATTATGTTTAGACCACTTTTCTAAATGCTACAGAAAAGAAGAAAGTAAGGGCCTTGAAAAGCTTAACAATCAAAAATAGGCAGACCAAACAAAAATGGAGACATGGGAATGTATATATGACTAGTCAGACATAAAAGTTAGGGATTGCTGGTACCAAATGGCAAGAAAGCATCCATTTAGAAAGAATAAAGATTCAAGAAGCTGTCCATCTTCAATCCACAGTTTACTTTTGCAATGGAATTATGTCTAGGCACTTGCATGTTTTTCCCCAGGGATCATCTCTCCCAGAAGTATTGGAGTGAAGAGTACATGAATCCTGAAAGTGACTTCCCATGGATCTTTATAGGGGTTAGGGAATCACTGGGGGATCTTTGAAAATGGAGGTCAGAGACTAAGGATGATGGAGGAGAGGCAAATAGTGATCTTTCCTCTGGACCCTAGGATAAACCACACATTTCCTTTTTACACTAATAGTGCTGAGTGAAAGTAGACCCTGACATGAATACTAGTGGTTCCTAGCTATTGATCAAGTTCCTATTCATTGAAACCAGTGAGTATATAGCAAAAAGAGTCAACAAGTTATGAGTTAACTATTTGAATCAGTGGGAAGACTTATACTTCTCAGCTAATGTTGACTCTACCCAATGTGAGTCAAGAGGTTTGTATGAAGCACCTGGATGTTCCATTTCTTTCACCCTATCAACATGAGTAATATTCAACCCTTTAGGGATACATTAGATTGTGAGCTCTTTGAGGGAAAGGATTGTCTTTTGCATCTTCTTGTGTTTTCATTGCACAGAGTGCCTGGAAAATCCATCTAAGTGGTGCCTAGAGTGTTGGATCCAGAGTCAAGAAGACCTGTGTTCAAATCAGACCTTAGGTGCTTACTAGTTGGATAACTCTGGGCAAATCACTTCACCTCAACATTTCTCAGTTTCCTCAGCTGTGAAATGAAAATAATAATAGCATCTAACTCTCAGAATCATAGTGAGATAAAATAATAAAATGAGATAATACTTGTAAAATGATTTATAAACCTTAAAGCACTCTATAAATGCTAGCTGTCATCATCATTATCATCATTAAAGACATGTCTATTGCTAATATTTATTTAACTCACTTAAACTGCAACTAAGATAAGACTTGCTCAGCCTTGATTGACATAGAATCTAGGAATTCATATAAGAAAAGTAGCTAGTAGAATATGGTATAAGTTGTGAAGTTTAAATTCAGCAAGCCTTTATCAAGCACCTACTATGTACTAGGTGATGGAAACAAAGGTGTTAGGTCTTAACTTTAAGAACTTAAGTTCTCCTGGATAAAAATAAGTTGTACAAAGATAAGCAAATGCAAAACACAGGTATCTCTCCCACATCAGTTAAGGGGTTAAGGGCACAACATCTCCACAATCTGGAAAATCCACATAAAAATTTTAGCCCTCACTTAGAAGTAAAGAAGCCTGATTTTTCTTCTTTTTTATCCTATGTTCACAGCACTTTATTGTAAAATTTGAGTTAAGTATTTGGTCATAGGCTATATGTAGGTCAATATTTTTGTGCATCATCTGCTGGTTTTCCCATTCTTTTCTCAAACTTTGATTTTTTACTTTAAAAATTTTGGTTTTTAATGTCATAGAGATAAAATATATTGACATTATATAATACTCAACAGATATTTTATGCATTTATGAGTTTCTAAATTTTTTTCTGTACCATCCTCTGGCCTTCTCATGTCATCTGTGGCTTCTTCAAAACTCTCCAAAAATTCCCATTCAATTTCTTATGCTGGACTCATGATACGATGAAATGTGAAATGTCTATGGGAAAATCTTGATGTGGAAGATATACCTGTATATTGATAGTAAATACAAAGTAACTTCTAAGGAAATACTAACAGATGACTGTGAGGGGGAAAGAATAGGTTGAATTAATCTTCCTAGATAAGGAGGAGGATAGTGATATAGCCAAGGAGGCATGTGTTGGATAGATTGGCAACTATTCTCTGTCCAAGGTTCTGACCGCTCAATGTCTTTGAAACTAATTGAGACTTTGAGACTGAGACAAGGACTCGCTACCATTTAATTACATTTATTACAGGGGGAGTCCTTATTCTGGGTCAATGATTGTATTGTGAATTCGAATATTTTAAACATATGCGTGTATGAAAGGTCATTATATCCAGTCTCCAATCATGTAGATTTATTACAAGATTCCTCTTTTGTGTGTCCATGAAAATGAGAGGCAGTATGATATGTGTCTATATGCCACTTATCAGAGTATATATGAGATGGGTTCAAGTCCTGCCTCTGACACACGTTAGTTATGTGATCATGGGTAGATAACTTAAAATCTCTGTATCCTTTGGAATTCTCTAAAACTGTAATTTGCAGATGAGATGCTCATTTGCATTATTGAAGAGAGATTCCATGTTAAACATTCCCCATAAAATTAAATACAGGTCCAAACCAAAGGCTCCCTCCAAACACACATGCATAATGACAACTGCCCTAACATCTGCCTTTCCCTCTGAACCCTCCAACTCTCTCTCTCTCTTCCTTGTAATCAACTTCCCCTTTAGCTTCAGCACATCCACCCCCTCACCCCCTGGCTAAGGGATGTGAGTCATCCATGTTGTGGTCCATTTCCAGCTTGTACTGTTGAACATTGTGGTGTTTGAAAGTGATTGGCACACAGGGTGTTTATAACAGGCAGCAAGGGAGAATTAAAAGCAAGTTGCTGAGTCAAAAGAAGGATCAAATCACCAGTGCCTCTCAGGAGAAACAGTGCCCATTGATCATAGCTTCCTGAGCCCTCCAAGGCTCCCATTAACAGCAAATTATGTTGAACATCTCATCTGTTTTGTGAATGAAATGCAAAAATAGAAGCTTGTTGCTGGAGGATGTCATGGAAGAAGACAGGCAACTCCTCTAAAGAAAATAAGTGAAGTGAGATTTCCAATTGCCTGGATTTGGCCATGGGCTAACTTCCTTGATCATCTTCTGGTGGTGGAATTGTTGCTGTCCAAACTACCCGGGATATTTGAAATATCCATCTCATTTCCTTCAACTTCAAACTTCAAACCTTCAAAATTCAAACAAATCTGTGACTTTACAAAGGAACATCTCTGAGAATTTGTTGGTGGATAAAAATTTAGAGAGGCAATATGGTAAAGTGAAAAAAATGGTAGAGTTAAGCCTTAGGAGGGTTGAGTTGGGTTCAATCCCTGGTTTGGATATTTTCTTGCTGGGGGACCTTGGATAATTTACTTAATCTCTTTGAGTCATAGTTTCTTTATCTGTAAAATTAAAATAAACATAATTAATAAATTAGGGACATATTTTCTTTTGGAAAACATTTTATAGACCTTAAGATGAAGCAGATAAGTGGCACAATGAATAGACTATTGGGTATGGAATCAGAGAAATTCATCTTCCTGAGTTCAAATCTTGTCTCAGATACTTACTAGCTGTATGAACCTAGGCAAGTCATTCAACACTGTTTGCCTCAGTTTCTTCATCTGAAAAATGAGCTGGAGGAGGAAATGACAAACCATTCCAGTATCTTTGCCAAGTAAACTCAAAATGGGGTCATGTGGAGTCAGACAAGACTGAAAAGAATGAAACAACAAAAGACCTTAGAATCATAGATCTAGGATTAGAAAGGACCATTTCAGAGGCCATTTAGTCCAACATACTCCTTTTCAGAGATGATAAGAGTAAGGTCCAGATATTTACCTAAAGTCACACAGCTAGTTAAGGGCTGATTCAGGATTCTAACTTTGATCTAATTCTACTTCAACCTAGTGGAACTAGTAATAATGGAGAGAAATCAACTAAGTGGCAGATTTTGGCTCTAAAGAAGGGAAAACTCCCTAGTGGTCCAAAAATAGAATGGATTACCTTAAAGAGTAGTGAGTTCTCTGTTACTGATGATAATCTGGAGGAATATTTTCAGGCATGTTAGGATCATAGTAGAAGGTCCTTTCCTGGGCAACAAAGTAGCACAGTAGATAGAGTGCTCAGCTTGGAGTCAAAAAGACTCATCTTTCTACCTGAGATCAAAACTGGTCTCATACACTTAATAGTTGTGTGACCCAAGACCGGTCACTTAACCTGCTTGCCTCAGTTTCCTCATCTATAAAATGAGCTGGAGATGAGAATGGCAAACCATTCCAGTATCTTTGCCAAGAAAATCCCAAAATCAGGTCACAAAAAGTCAGATATATTGAAAAATGACCAAGCAATAATTAGACTACTAACCAACATATAGCTTTTATAAGAGTGCTTCATTTTTCAGGTATAGAATCAATTCTACACAGGTGGAACTTCTTTTTAAAAATATTTTTTATTTACCCAGTTACGTGTAATAATTTTCAACATACATTTTCCAACATTATAAGATCTAAGTTTACTCCCTCCCTTTCCTCCCCATTCTCAGAGATGGTAAACAATTTGATCTGGGATATGCATGTATTATTATGCAAAACATATTTCCAAATTGGTCATTATTCTAAGAGAATATTCACATAAAACCAAAACCCCAAACTGAAACCATGAATAAACTAATGTGAAAACTGTATGCTTTGATCTGCATTCCAACTCCAATAGTTCTTTCTCTGGAGGTAAATAACATCCTTTGCCATAAGTCCTTCAGAATTGTCCTACATCATTGTACTGCTGAGAATAGTTGTCTTTCATAAACCTGACATTTCTTAAATCATACTGTAGCAGATACTGAAAATATAAATAGAAAAAGTATAATATTGATCAAGGAGATAACACATTACTAGGAAAACACATATGTATTAATATAAGATTTTTTAACAGACTTGTGATTTTATTACTGTAGATCAGTACACTCTAAAATGGGGGATAGGGACTCCTTGGTCAGGTACCAATTGCTAGTTATGGGGGTTTTTTTCAATACAACCACCACTATCAGTGTTCCCCAACACCCTCCATTTTTTCTCTCTCCCTTCCATAGAAATTCCAATTCCCTTCCCATTTTCAGCTGGATTTGGATCCATTGGGATAGTTTTAACCTAACTGCTACCCGATATTCAAAGAAGCAGCTGTGCAGATACCATTGAGAACCTCCCACTTGACCCAGCATACAACCTTGTCCCTCTTGGAAGAAAGACTCTGTGCCCAGTGATCAATAACTAAGAGTGTTACTCCACCTCTTTGAGTTTGTGTGATATAGACTCTCATGGGCTATGTAGTTATGAATGGCATGGGATCTATCTCAAATCTCTTACACTATAACCCTCCCATTCTCAAAATGTTCCTGTTTCTGCTGAAGGTAACACTATTATTTCAGATAAAGGGCTGGACCTGGAATCAGGCAGATTTGAGTTCAAATTTGGCCTCAGATGCCCCAACTGTGTGACTCTGGTCAAGTTACTTCATCTGTTTGTCTCAGTTTCCTCATCTATAAAATGGAGATAATAATAGCACTTACTTGCAGGGTTGTTCTGAGGATGAAATGGGATAATATTTGTAAAAAGTGCTTGGAACATAGTGGGTACTCTATAAATGCTTATTCCCTCCCCCTTCCCTGCCTTCCAGTTACTCAGGGTCACAATTTCTGTGGCATCTTTAGCTTCATCATCCCAGAAAACCAATTGTCAAATCTGGTCATTTCTACCTCCATAACATCTCTCAGTCCTTGCGTTTCTTGCTAATTTCAGTCACTGGTTGAGTTGAGATTCTCATTACCTCTTGCTTGGACAACTGCAATAGCCTCTGAAGAAGCTTCCTGGCCCCAATCTCTCTACTCTCCGGTCCATCCCTCACTTAGGGCCAGAGTGATTTTTCTTAAAGTGAAGCTCTGACCATATTATAGTCCTACTCAATAAACTCTAATGGTTCCCTATTTATTCTAAGGTCAAATGTTATTTCTTCTTTATATCATCTGTTTTTTTTTCATTTCTATTTCATATATGTTTCATAATGTGCTCAGTTTTTAGTATTTGTATAACTTTGAGATAAGTAAGAATACTGGATGTAGCTGGGTGGCACAGTGGATGAATCACCAAACCTGGAATCAGGAAGAACTCGGCTCAAATTTAGCCTCAAATACTTTCTAACTGTGTGACCCTGGGCAAGACCCTTAATTCTATTTGCCTCCGTTTCCTCCTATGTAAAATGAGCTGGAGAAAGGAGTGACAAACCACCCCAGCATCTCTGCCAGGAAAACCCCAAATGGGGTCATGAAGACTTAGACACAACTAAACAACACATATCCTGGAAGTACATGTTCAAAATTGTTTTATTGATGCCCAAGCAGAAAGGTTTAGAGGCCAATTTTGGTTCAGGAAATCCCTGTAATGGACTTCTTTTACAAATGCAGATAAGCACATTCCCTGCAACTCTGTCTTGGAGAGTTGACTAGGGACATTAAGTGGTTACATGCTTTGCCCAAGATTATACAGCCAATGGGTATAAGAGATTGGACTTCGATCTATGCCTTTCTGACTCAGAGGCCAATCCTCTACTCACTCCTCCATGCTGGTTTTCAATGTAGAGTATCTACAACATAAACATGATACAATTTAGAATGGGGAGGGAGAAACAACAATGTCGGGACTAAGCCTCACATGGTACGAGGATCCAGGTGGCTGATGTGAGAAGGGACAGCATCCCTGGCATGAACAAAGAGAGACAGAGAGGAGGGAAAGAAAGAATACCTTAGAACCCCCTTTCTGCTCTAAAGTTCAGTGAATCTCTATTAGAAAGAGTACTAGCTTTGGGTTCAGAAGACCTAGATTCAAATCCTTGTTCCAACACATTCTGACTTTGCAGCTTAGGTAAAGTCTAAAGTCTTTTATGCTTTCTGAACCTCCTTTTCCTCCTCTTAAGATGAGGAAAATCATATATGTCCTACCTGCTTTACAAAGAATCAAACGAGGTAATTACTGTAATGAGCTTCATGATCATTAAACATTTCATAAACGTCAGCTATTATGATTACATGCTCACCTGCAAAGGGTAGTGTTCAGAAGGTAATTATCATTCTGCGCTTCTAAAAGGAAATAGCATTTTGAGGAACAAAAAGAACTGTGAAGATGGTCACATGGAAGCACATATTCATTTATTCTTTGCAAATTTAGCAACTCTCTACTCCATGTAAGGCACTGACTGCCTAGAAGCTATGAGAGCTAGATAATTAAATCATGGTCCCTGCTCTCCAGGAACCATCAAATATAGTCTTCAATAAAGGCTATTGGGGCAGCTGTGTGGCTCAGTAGACAGAGAGTCCTACCTGGAGACAGGAGGTCCTGGGTTCAAATTTGAGCTCAGATACTTCCTAGCTGGGTAACCCCAGGCAAGTCTCTTTACCCTGTTTGCCTAGCCTAAGGTATTCTTCTGCCTTGGAACCAATACATAGTAGTGATTCTAAGACAGAAGGGAAGGGTTTTAAAAAATAAAAATGATGCTGCATTATGGTATGTGAAAAATATCACATGTCAAATGAAAGGTCATATGTCTTCTACCTTTTGGCAGAGAAGTGATGGACTGGACATCCGTCCATGAGAAAGATATTTACCTATACTGCCAAAGTATTGCTTTGCTTTGTTTGCTCAACTTAGTATTTACAAATTAGGATACCTACATGGAGCAATGGATAGAGCACTGGGTTTGGAATCAGGAAGATTCATCTTTATAAGTTCAAATCTGGCCTCAGGCACCTACTAGCTGTGTGACCCTGAGCAAATCATTTAACCTTGTGTGCCTCAGTTTCTTCATATATAATATGAGCTAGAAAAGCAAATGGTAAACCACTTCAGCACCTTTGCCAAGAAAATCTCAAATAAGGTTCCAGATATTTCAACATGACTAAAATGACTAAATGGCAACCCCCAAAAAATTGTTTACAAAGAAGGACTTCTACTGGGGCAGAGGGAGAAAGAAGTAAGTGGATAGTGATAGAGATGTGAAAAAAAACAAGCAAAAGGGTAAAGGGTATTGATAGCTTTTTTAAATATATAGAAAAAAATTCAGAAGGAAACACTCAGGATAATGTTATTATTGTTCAGTCATCTCACTCTTTGTAACCCCATTAGGGGTTTTCTGAGCAAAGAAAATGGAGTGGTTTACTGTTTCCTTCTCCAGTTTATTTTAAAGATGAGGAAACTGAAGAAAACAGGTTGAAGAGACTTGATCAGGGACACACAACTACTGTCTGAGGTAAGATTTGAACCTAAGTCATCCCAACTCCAATCTCAGCTTTCTATGCACTGGATCACATATCTGCAATGTTATTCCCACTTTGTTAAATTTAAAAAACATTTTAAAGAAATAAACTGTATAAGAGAAGTTCTAAGTTTCCTATACAATCTTTTTAAACCTTTGTATACTAAAATATTTATATTTAAGAATCACTTCCCAAGAGATAAATGGTTAAAGGATATGAACAAGCAATTCTTTTTTTAAACCCTTATCTTCCATCTTAGAATCAATACTATGTATTGGTTCCAAGGCAGAAGAGTCGTAAGGGCTAGGCAATGAGGGTTAAGTGACTTGCCCAGGTCATACAGCTACAAAGTGTCTGAGACCAAATTTGAACTCAGGACCTCCCATCTCTGGGCCTGGTTCTCAATCCATTGAGCCACTTGGCTGCACCCTGTGCAATTCTTAAGTAAAGAAATTTAGTCTATCAACAATAATATGAAAAATGTTCCAAAATCACTGATAAATAGAGAAGTGTAAACTCAAACAGTCTTCAGTTATCAGACTGACAAAGATGATAAAAAAGAAAATTATTATTGAAGGAGCTGTGGTAAGTCAAGCATACTAATCCACTAATAGTAGAGCTACAAATTGGTCTAACCATTCTGGAAAGCTGGAACTGCACCCCCTTAGTCACCAAGCTATGTGTATTTTTGGACCTAGAGATAGCACTGTTAGGCTTATAGCTCCAGAGATCAAAGAAAGAAGAAAAGAACCCATGAGTACAAAAAAATACATATTTACTGTAGCATTTTTGTGGTGGTAAAGAACTGGAAATGAAGGGGGTGCCCATAAATTGAAAAATGGTGGAGCAAGTTATGGCATGTAAATGTAATGGAATACTCTCATGTCATGAAAGAAAAGGATGAAGGCATAGTTTCAGAAAAACCTAGGAAAGCTCATATAAACTGATGCATAGAAAAGTGATTATAACCATGAGAATAATTTATGCTATTAACAAAATGTGATAAAGAAAAATGACTTTGAAAGGCCTAAGAATTTTTATCAGTACAATGACCAACTGATTCCGGAGTACCAGTGATGAATCACATAACCAACCCTTTGACAGAGAGGTAATGGGCTCAAAGTCCAGAATGAGATATACTTTTGGACATGATCAAAGTGGGAATTTGCTTTACTAATCTATCATATTTTCTATGTGTTTGTTTTTTTAATTGATGGGGGTAATGGTGAGATCAGGGTGGTGGGGGAAGAAAGAGAGAAAGAGAGAAAGAAAGAAAGAAAGAAAGAAAAGAAAGAAAGAAAGAAAGAAAGAAAGAAAGAAAGAAAGAAAGAAAGAAAGAAAGAAAGAAAGAAAGAAAGAAAGAAAGAAAGAAAGAAAGAAAGAAAGAAAGAAAGAAAGAAAGAAAGAAAGAAAGAGAAAGGAAGGAAGGAAGGAAGAAAGGAAGAAAGGAAGAAAGAAAGAAAGGAAGAAAGAAAGAAAGAAAGAAAGAAAGAAAGAAAGAAAGAAAGAAAGAAAGAAAGAAAGAAAGAAAGAAAGAAAGAAAGAAAGAAAGAAAGAAAGAAAGAAAGAAAGAAAGAAAGGAAGGAAGGAAGGAAGGAAGAAAGAAAGAAAGAAAGAAAGAAAGAAAGAAAGAAAGAAAGAAAGAAAGAAAGAAAGAAAGAAAGAAAGAAAGAAAGAAAGAAAGAAAGAAAGAAAGAAAGAAAGAAAGAAAGAAAGAAAGAAAGAGAAAAGGAAGGGAGGGAGGGATGAAAGAAAGAAGAGAGGGAAGAAAGAAAGCAAGAGAAAGAACAATGAAAAAAGAATGGAATACAAGGAAAAGAGTAGAAGGAAGGATAGAAGCAAATATAGACAAACAAGGTAGGCTTGGAAATTGCATTTAATTTATAAATACATAAAAGGAAGAACAAGTACTATATAACATTCACATTTTCACATAAAATCTTTTCTGTTCTGCTTTATATAAGGAAATGCTTGCTTTATTTGTTAATTTTAGAATAAAAATATAATTAAAAAGGAAATGGTTAATGCTTGTGTTCATAAAAACAAAAGAAGATATTCTAGAAGTGGTAGCCAGAGTGATCAAGGCAGACTTCAAGGAGGATGTGGCAGAATGGGTAGGATTTTGACATTCATTGATGAAAGGGTAAGTCATGATGCTACAGAGGTAGCATGGTTTTCTAGGGTGCGGATACCACCTCCCTATGTCTTCCTTTGGCGTCGGCAGCATTGTGCCCATGGTATTATGGGAAGATTGCTGAAATTTGGAGAGAGGTTGAGTCCTGGATCATCTATTCATTATCACTTTGGGCTCCTAACTTAACTCTTTGGGGCCTCAGTTTCTTCATCGGTAACATGAAAGCAT